>NC_084568.2:6632500-6852500 GCF_033978685.3 Nerophis lumbriciformis
GTACATTTTGAAAAAAAAAAAAAACACAAACGTCCACTGCAGTGGACGTTGGTTTTTTGGTCTTTTTTTTGTTACAGGTGTACATTTTGAAAAAAAAAAAAGCACTCTTATGCAAAAGACAAATGTCCACGGCAATGGACGTTGTTTTTTTGGTCTATTTTTTGTTACAGTTGTATATTTTGAAAAAAAGCACTTTTATGCAAAAGACAAATGTCCACTGCAGTGGACGTTGGTTTGTTGGTATATTTTTTGTTACAGTTGTACTTTTTTTTTTTAAAAAGCAATCTTACGCAAAAGACAAATGTCCACTGCAGTGGACGTTGGTGTTTAGGTCTATTTTTTGTTACAGTTGTACATTTTGAAAACAACCAAAAGACAAACGTCCACTGCAGTGGACGTTGGTTTGTTGGTATATTTTTTGTTACAGTTGTAAAAAATTTTTTAAAGAAATCTTACGCAAAAGACAAATGTCCACTGCAGTGGACGTTGGTGTTTAGGTCTATTTTTTGTTACAGTTGTACATTTTGAAAACAACCAAAAGACAAACGTCCACTGCAGTGGACGTTGGTTTGTTGGTATATTTTTTGTTACAGTTGTACATTTTTTTTTAAAGAAATCTTTCGCAAAAGACAAATGTCCACTGCAGTGGACGTTAGTGTTTAGGTCTATTTTTTGTTACAGTTGTACATTTTGAAAACAACCAAAAGACCAACGTCCACTGCAGCGGACGTTGGTTTTTTGGTCTATTTTTTGTTACAGTTGTACATTTTTTTTTAAAGAAATCTTACGCAAAAGACAAATGTCCACTGCAGTGGACGTTGGTGTTTAGGTCTATTTTTTGTTACAGTTGTACATTTTGAAAACAACCAAAAGACCAACGTCCACTGCAGTGGACGTTGGTTTTTTGGTCTATTTTTTTGTTGCAGTTGTACATTTTGGAAAAAAAAAAAAAAGCAAAAGACAAATGTCCATTGCAGTGGACGTTGGTTTTTCATTGTATTTTTTGTCACAGTTGTACATTTAAAAAAAAAAAAAAAAGCATTCTTACGCAAAAGACAAACGTCCATTGCAGTGGACGTTGGTTTTTTGTACTATTTTTTGTTAAAGTTGTACATTTTGACAAAAAGCAAAAGACAAATGTCCCCTGCAGTGGACGTTGGTTTGTTGGTATATTTTTTGTTACAGTTGTACTTTTTTTTTTAAAAGCAATCTTACGCAAAAGACAAATGTCCACTGCAGTGGACGTTGGTGTTTAGGTCTATTTTTTGTTACAGTTGTACATTTTGAAAAAAAAAAGCACTTTTATGCAAAAAACAAATGTCCACTGCAGTGGACGTTGGTTTGTTGGTATATTTTTTGTTACAGTTGTACATTTTTAAAAAAAAGCAATCTTACGCAAAAGACAAATGTCCACTGCAGTGGACGTTGGTGTTTAGGTCTATTTTTTGTTACAGTTGTACATTTTGAAAACAACCAAAAGACAAACGTCCACTGAAGTGGACGTTGGTTTGTTGGTATATTTTTTGTTACAGTTGTACTTTTTTTTTTAAAGAAATCTTACGCAAAAGACAAATGTCCACTGCAGTGGACGTTAGTGTTTAGGTCTATTTTTTGTTACAGTTGTACATTTTGAAAACAACCAAAAGACAAACGTCCACTGCAGTGGACGTTGGTTTGTTGGTATATTTTTTGTTACAGTTGTACATTTTTTTTTAAAGAAATCTTACGCAAAAGACAAATGTCCACTGCAGTGGACGTTAGTGTTTAGGTCTATTTTTTGTTACAGTTGTACATTTTGAAAACAACCAAAAGACCAACGTCCACTGCAGCGGACGTTGGTTTTTTGGTCTATTTTTTGTTACAGTTGTACATTTTTTTTTAAAGAAATCTTACGCAAAAGACAAATGTCCACTGCAGTGGACGTTGGTGTTTAGGTCTATTTTTTGTTACAGTTGTACATTTTGAAAACAACCAAAAGACCAACGTCCACTGCAGTGGACGTTGGTTTTTTGGTCTATTTTTTTGTTGCAGTTGTACATTTTGGAAAAAAAAAAAAAAGCAAAAGACAAATGTCCATTGCAGTGGACGTTGGTTTTTCATTGTATTTTTTGTCACAGTTGTACATTTAAAAAAAAAAAAAAAGAGCATTCTTACGCAAAAGACAAACGTCCATTGCAGTGGACGTTGGTTTTTTGTACTATTTTTTGTTAAAGTTGTACATTTTGACAAAAAGCAAAAGACAAATGTCCCCTGCAGTGGACGTTGGTTTGTTGGTATATTTTTTGTTACAGTTGTACATTTTTTTTAAAAAGCAATCTTACGCAAAAGACAAATGTCCACTGCAGTGGACGTTGGTGTTTAGGTCTATTTTTTGTTACAGTTGTACATTTTGAAAAAAAAAGCACTTTTATGCAAAAAACAAATGTCCACTGCAGTGGACGTTGGTTTGTTGGTATATTTTTTGTTACAGGTGTACATTTTTTTTAAAAAGCAATCTTACGCAAAAGACAAATGTCCACTGCAGTGGACGTTGGTGTTTAGGTCTATTTTTTGTTACAGTTGTACATTTTGAAAAAAAAGCACTTTTATGCAAAAAACAAATGTCCACTGCAGTGGACGTTGGTTTGTTGGTATATTTTTTGTTATAGTTGTACATTTTTTTAAAAAGCAATCTTACGCAAAAGACAAATGTCCACTGCAGTGGACGTTGGTGTTTAGGTCTATTTTTTGTTACAGTTGTACATTTTGAAAAAAAAGCACTTTTATGCAAAAAACAAATGTCCACTGCAGTGGACGTTGGTTTGTTGGTATATTTTTTGTTACAGTTGTACATTTTTTTAAAAAGCAATCTTACGCAAAAGACAAATGTCCACTGCAGTGGACGTTGGTGTTTAGGTCTATTTTTTGTTACAGTTGTACATTTTGAAAAAAACCAAAAGACAAACGTCCACTGCTGTGGACGTTGGTTTTTTGGTCTATTTTTTGTTACAGGTGTACATTTTGAAAAAAAAAGCACTCTTATGCAAAAGACAAATGTCCACTGCAGTGGACGTTGCTTTTTTTTTTTTGGTCTATTTTTTGTTAGTTGTACATTTTGGAAAAAAAAAAGCAAAAGACAGATGTCCACTGCAGTGGACGTTGGTTCTGTAGTTCCATGATTGACGCTGCGTTCAAGTCTTCTGATTGGCTATAGAGGGGTCTTACGTCTAAGGGTTATAGCGCCGCCTAGTGGACAGGAATGTTTTGTCGGTCCTATGATTGTCCCACAGCAGCGGCGGGCGCGGCGTTGATCACGGCGGCGCCCATGCGCAGCAGCTCCTTCCTGTTGGTGAGGATGACGTCGAAGCTGGACTGCAGGCGGTTCTGCTGCTCCTGGACGCGGCCCTGCAGGGTGCGGACCCAGCGGATCAGCGCCAGGCGGCGGTACATGGTCAGCTGCACCTGGTGTTTCTCCATCTCCTGCGCCTTGAACCTCTCGCGGTCCCGCAGCGTCCACACGGCGTCCATGAGCTCGGGGTCCTCGCCGACGTCCGAGTCGGTGGACCGGCGGCGCGGATCCTCCGCCCCTTCCTCCAGGAGGTCTTCCAGGTTGCTCCCGGACATGGACATGGACTTGCGGCCCAGGCTTCGTCGTCGCGCGGCGGCTGCGGAGGCTTCTCTGGAGCCGCCCCTGCTGGAGTCGAAGTCCTGGTGGCTCGGTCTGGGCTCCCCGACTCCCATGCGGTCCCAACCTCCTGAGGACATCCAGTCGCCCCTGGTCTCCATGGTGAGGGAGGACATGCTCCCGCCAGAGTCCGATTCAGACTCGCTGTCCCCCCAGTCCTCGTCTTTCTCAAGCCTCATCATCTCCTCCATCTCATGCCTGCTCGGGATGCTGCTTCTCTTCCTCGGAAGCTCCATTTTCTCCCGATGCTGCCCCTCCTCCTCCTCCTCCAGCCTCCTTTCCTCCGCCCCATCGGGAGGCACGCGGCCGTACTCGTCGTCCCCGTGTTCGATTTCCGGCAGGGGGTCCAGCGTGCTCCAGCAGGGCATGCGGGAGCGAGGCGACAGGACGCCGGAGTTTCTGTGGGAGGACGAGTGGGTCGGGTCGGGGCCGAGAGGACCCAGTTTGCAAGGACGCTGGCGGTTCTGATTGTCATCGCCCGTCCCTGTGAAGTCGTCTTTGTCGGACAGGAAGTTAAAGTTGCCATCCTGGTCGTACTTCCTGTTTGGCAACGAGGAGGAGCGATTGTTGTTGCCTTGACCTCTGTAGGCCAGATGTTGGTCCTGATGAAGCATCCCTGGCCTGGACTGGTTCTCACTGGAATAACACAAGGAACATATCAATATATTACTGATGATACAACACTTTTCAAAATAAAACTTAAAACGACATTAGGAGTGCTTGATTCCTTACTCTTGTATGACAGTTAAGAATCTATATAATTATTTTCAAAATAAAACTTAAAACGACATGAGGAGTGCTTGATTCCTTACTCTTGTATGACAGTTAAGAATCTATATAATTATTTTCAAAATAAAACTTAAAACGACATTAGGAGTGCTTGATTCCTTACTCTTGTATGACAGTTAAGAATCTATATAATTATTTTCAAAATAAAACTTAAAACGACATTAGGAGTGCTTGATTCCTTACTCTTGTATGACAGTTAAGAATCTATATAATTATTTTCAAAATAAAATTTTAAATTATATTAAGAGTGCTTGATTCTTCACACTTGTATGGCAGTTAAGAATATATCTATCACTTTTCAAAATAAAACTTTAAATGACATTAAGAGTGCTTGATTCCTTACACTTGTATGACAATTAAGAATCTATCACTTTTCAAAATAAAACTTTAAATGACATTAGGAGTGCTTGATTCCTTACTCTTGTATTACAGTTAGGAATCTATCTATCACTTTTCAAAATAAAACTTAAATGACTTTAAGAATGCTTGATTCCTCACACTTGTATGACAGTTAAGAATATATCTTTCACTTTTCAAAATAAAATTTTCAATGAAATTAGGAGTGCTTGATTCCTTACACTTGTATGACAGTTAAGAATATATCTATCACTTTTCAAAATAAAACTTCAAACGACATTAGGAGTGCTTGATTCCTTACTCTTGTATGACAGTTAAGAATCTATATAATTATTTTCAAAATAAAACTTAAAACGACATTAGGAGTGCTTGATTCCTTACTCTTGTATGACAGTTAAGAATCTATATAATTATTTTCAAAATAAAACTTAAAACGACAGTAGGAGTGCTTGATTCCTTACTCTTGTATGACAGTTAAGAATCTATATAATTATTTTCAAAATAAAACTTAAAACGACATGAGGAGTGCTTGATTCCTTACTCTTGTATGACCGTTAAGAATCTATATAATTATTTTCAAAATAAAACTTCAAATGACATTAGGAGTGCTTGATTCCTTACTCTTGTATGACAGTTAAGAATCTATATAATTATTTTCAAAATAAAACTTAAAACGACATTAGGAGTGCTTGATTCCTTACTCTTGTATGACAGTTAAGAATCTATATAATTATTTTCAAAATAAAACTTAAAACGACATGAGGAGTGCTTGATTCCTTACTCTTGTATGACAGTTAAGAATCTATATAATTATTTTCAAAATAAAACTTAAAACGACATTAGGAGTGCTTGATTCCTTACTCTTGTATGACAGTTAAGAATCTATATAATTATTTTCAAAATAAAACTTAAAACGACATGAGGAGTGCTTGATTCCTTACTCTTGTATGACAGTTAAGAATCTATATAATTATTTTCAAAATAAAACTTAAAACGACATTAGGAGTGCTTGATTCCTTACTCTTGTATGACAGTTAAGAATCTATATAATTATTTTCAAAATAAAACTTAAAACGACATGAGGAGTGCTTGATTCCTTACTCTTGTATGACAGTTAAGAATCTATATAATTATTTTCAAAATAAAACTTCAAATGACATTAGGGGTGCTTGATTCCTTACTCTTGTATGACAGTTATGAATCTATATAATTATTTTCAAAATAAAATTTGAAATTATATTAAGAGTGCTTGATTCTTCACACTTGTATGGCAGTTAAGAATATATCTATCACTTTTCAAAATAAAACTTAAATGACTTTAAGAATGCTTGATTCCTCACACTTGTGTGACAGTTAAGAATCTATTGCTTTTCAAAATAAAACTTAAATGACTTTAAGAATGCTTGATTCCTCACACTTGTGACAGTTAAGAATCTATCGCTTTTCAAAATAAAACTTTAAATGACATTAAGAGTGCTTGATTCCTCACACTTGTATGGCAGTTAAGAATATATATATCACTTTTCAAAATAAAACTTTAAATGACATTAAGAGTGCTTGATTCCCCACACTTGTATGACAGTTAAGAATTTATCACTTTTCAAAATAAAACTTTAAATGACATTAGGAGTGCTTGATTCCTTACTCTTGTATTACAGTTAGGAATCTATCTATCACTTTTCAAAATAAAACTTAAATGACTTTAAGAATGCTTGATTCCTCACACTTGTGTGACAGTTAAGAATCTATCACTTTTCAAAATAAAACTTTAAATGACTAAGAGTGCTTGATTCCTTACTCTTGTATGACAGTTAAGAATCTATATAATTATTTTCAAAATAAAACTTTAAATTATATTAAGAGTGCTTGATTCTTCACACTTGTATGGCAGTTAAGAATCTATACATCACTTTTCAAAATAAAACTTTAAATGACATTAAGAGTGCTTGATTCCCCACACTTGTATGACAGTTAAGAATTCATCACTTTTCAAAATAAAACTTTAAATGACATTAGGAGTGCTTGATTCCTTACTCTTGTATTACAGTTAGGAATCTATCTATCACTTTTCAAAATAAAACTTAAATGACTTTAAGAATGCTTGATTCCTCACACTTGTGTGACAGTTAAGAATCTATCACTTTTCAAAATAAAACTTTAAATGACTAAGAGTGCTTGATTCCTTACTCTTGTATGACAGTTATGAATCTATATAATTATTTTCAAAATAAAACTTTAAATTATATTAAGAGTGCTTGATTCTTCACACTTGTATGGTAGTTAAGAATCTATACATCACTTTTCAAAATAAAACTTTAAATGACATTAAGAGTGCTTGATTCCCCACACTTGTATGACAGTTAAGAATATATCACTTTTCAAAATAAAACTTTAAATGACATTAAGTGTGCTTGATTCCTTACTCTTGTATTACAGTTAGGAATCTATCTATCACTTTTCAAAATAAAACTTAAATGACTTTAAGAATGCTTGATTCCTCACACTTGTGTGACAGTTAAGAATCTATCGCTTTTCAAAATAAAACTTTAAATGACTAAGAGTGCTTGATTTCTTACACTTGTATGACAGTTAAGAATATATCTATCACTTTTCAAAATAAAACTTTAAATGACATTAAGAGTGCTTGATTCCTCACACTTGTATGACAGTTAAGAATCTATCACTTTTCAAAATAAAACTTTAAATCACTTTAAGAATGCTTGATTCCTCACACTTGTATTGGATTGGATTGTATGACAGTTAAGAATATATCACTTTTCAAAATAAAACTTTAAATGACATTAGGAGTGCTTGATTCCTTACTCTTGTATTACAGTTAGGAATCTATCTATCACTTTTCAAAATAAAACTTTAAATGACTTTAAGAATGCTTGATTCCTCACACTTGTATGACAGTTAAGAATATATCACTTTTCAAAATAAAACTTTAAATGACATTAGGAGTATTTGATTCCTTACTCTTGTATGACAGTTATGAATCTATATAATTATTTTCAAAATAAAATTTGAAATTATATTAAGAGTGCTTGATTCTTCACACTTGTATGGCAGTTAAGAATATATATATCACTTTTCAAAATAAAACTTTAAATGACATTAAGAGTGCTTGATTCCCCACAATTGTATAACAGTTAAGAATATATCACTTTTCAAAATAAAACTTTAAATGACATTAGGAGTGCTTGATTCCTTACTCTTGTATTACAGTTAGGAATCTATCTATCACTTTTCAAAATAAAACTTAAATGACTTTAAGAATGCTTGATTCCTCACACTTGTGTGACAGTTAAGAATATATATATCACTTTTCAAAATAAAACTTTAAATGACATTAAGAGTGCTTGATTCCTCACACTTGTATGACAGTTAAGAATACATCTATCATGTTTCAAAATAAAACTTTAAATGACATTAAGAGTGCTTGATTCCTCACACTTGTATGACAGTTAAGAATCTATCACTTTTCAAAATAAAACTTTAAATGACATTAGGAGTGCTTGATTCCTTACTCTTGTATTACAGTTAGGAATCTATCTATCACTTTTCAAAATAAAACTTAAATGACTTTAAGAATGCTTGATTCCTCACACTTGTGTGACAGTTAAGAATCTATCGCTTTTCAAAATAAAACTTTAAATGACATTAAGAGTGCTTGATTCCTCACACTTGTATGACAGTTAAGAATACATCTATCATGTTTCAAAATAAAACTTTAAATGACTAAGAGTTCTTGATTTCTTACACTTGTATGACAGTTAAGAATATATCTATCACTTTTCAAAATAAAACTTTAAATGACTTAAGAGTGCTTGATTCCTCACACTTGTATGACAGTTAAGAATCTATCACTTTTCAAAATAAAACTTTAAATCACTTTAAGAATGCTTGATTCCTCACACTTGTATGACAGTTAAGAATGTATCACTTTTCAAAATAAAACTTTAAATGACATTCAGAGTGCTTGATTCCTCACACTTGTATGACAGTTAAGAATATATCTATCACTTTTCAAAATAAAACTTTAAATGACATTAAGAGTGCTTGATTCCCCACACTTGTATGACAGTTAAGAATCTATCACTTTTCAAAATAAAACTTTAAATGACATTAGGAGTGCTTGATTCCTTACTCTTGTATTACAGTTAGGAATCTATCTATCACTTTTCAAAATAAAACTTAAATGACTTTAAGAATGCTTGATTCCTCACACTTGTATGACAGTTAAGAATCTATCACTTTTCAAAATAAAACTTTAAATGACTAAGAGTGCTTGATTTCTTACACTTGTATGACAGTTAAGAATATATCTATCACTTTTCAAAATAAAACTTTAAATGACATTAAGAGTGCTTGATTCCTCACACTTGTATGACAGTTAAGAATATATCTATCACTTTTCAAAATAAAACTTTAAATGACATTAAGAGTGCTTGATTCCTCACACTTGTATGACAGTTAAGAATATATCTATCACTTTTCAAAATAAAACTTTAAATGACATTAAGAGTGCTTGATTCCTCACACTTGTATGACAGTTAAGAATATATCTATCACTTTTCAAAATAAAACTTTAAATCACTTTAAGAATGCTTGATTCCTCACACTTGTATGACAGTTAAGAATATATCACTTTTCAAAATAAAACTTTAAATGACATTAAGAGTGCTTGATTCCTTAAACTTGCATGACAGTTAAGAATATATCTATCACGATTCAAAATACAATTTTAAATGACTTTAAGAATGCTTGACTCCTCACACTTGTATGACAGTTAAAATATATATTTATCCGTCTATAATATATATGTTGTTATAACTTTTAAACCTTTAAAATACAGCTTCAAAAATGTCATTTAAGAGTGCTTGAATCCTTCTTACACTTGAATGACAGTTAAAATATATCTATATCCATTGTTATAACTTAAACATTGTATGTGTCGGGCTTAACTTTCAAAATAAAACGTCAAATGTAGTTTAAGAGCGCTTGACTTCTTTTCACACAAATGCATTTGTGTTCAAATATTAGGCTCTTTTCTTAAGCAAATTTTAACTATGCCTATATATATATATATATATATATATATATATATATATATATATATATATATATATATATATATATATATATACACACACACATACAGTATATACACACATATATACATAAATACATATATACATACATACATACACATATATGCACACACATGTATACACTTTTCTACATATATATACACACACACATATAAATAAATAGACACAATATATATATATATATATATATATATATACACATATGTACATATATATATACATACATATATATACATACATATATATACATATATATATACATACATACATACATATATATACACATACATACATACATATATATACACATACATACATATATATACATCCATACATATATACATACATATATATACATCCATACATATATATACATCCATACATACATACATATATATACATCCATACATACATACATATATATACATCCATACATACATACATACATACATACATATATATATATATATATATATATATATATATATATATATATATATATATATATATGCGCTTTCTTTATTTTTATGAGTATTGCAGATTGTCACTGTAGGCATCAAAACTATGAATGAACACATGTGGAGGTATGTAAAAAGGTGAAATAACTGAAAACATGTTTTATATTCTAGTTTCTTCAAAATAGCCACCCTTTGCTTGGATTACTTTTTCGCACACTCTTGGCATTCTCTCCATGAGCTTCAAGAGGTGGACACTTGAAATGGTTTTCACTTCACAGGTGTCATAGTTTTGATGCCTTCAGTGACAATCTACAATGTAAATAGTCTTGAAAATAAAGAAAACACATTGAAATGAGAAGGTGTGTCCAAACTTTTGGCCTGTACTGTACATATATACACACATATACATATACATATATATTATAATAATATATGCAATAAAATAATATATATCGTATAAATATCCATCCATCCATTTTCTACAGCTTGTAAATATATATATATATATATATATATATATATATATATATATATATATATATATATATATATATATATATATATATATATATATATATATATTTTACATATTAAAATTATTATTTATTTTCATTTTAATTTGGGACGTCCCGGATCCGGCCCTTGGGCCGTAATTTGGAGACCACTACTGAATGTAAACTTGCACCGTTCAGGTCGATATCTCAGTGACATGATCGGACAATAATATTTCCAGCAATGTCAGCGTGAAAGTCACTCCTGAGTACGTTCGTTAATAAAATAACGCCATAAGCGGCTTGTGGAACGCAATGTCTGTTGCGATGAGGTCTTTCTTCCACACAGACTCCTCCTGGCTCATAAATGTGTTGTTGTTTTTTAATCCCTCGTTTCTAATAACTACAGGCTTCTGTGCTGCACTCATCTCCCATTAGCATCACATATTTCATGTCCACTTAAAATGGAAATGTCTCTAATGCTGACTTGGGGCTGCTGTCAGACCAACAACTCCCCCTCCATAACTCCCCCGCTTCCACTTCCGGTCTGTATTCTCGCATCTCAGCACAAAAACACCAATATATACAATTCCACTTCCGGTCTGTATTCTCGTATCTCAGCACAAAAACACCAATATATACAATTCCACTTCCGGTCTGTATCCTCGCATCTCAGCACAAAAACACCAATATATACAATTCCACTTCCGGTCTGTATTCTCGTATCTCAGCACAAAAACACCAATATATACAATTCCACTTCCGGTCCGTATTCTCGCATCTCAGCACAAAAACACCAATATATACAATTCCACTTCTGGTCTGTATTCTCGCATCTCAACATAAAACACCAATACCGGTATATACAATTCCACTTCCGGTCTGTATTCTCGCATCTCAGCATAAAACACCAATATGTACAATTCCACTTCCGGTCTGTATTCTCACATCTCAGCACAAAAACACCAATATATTCAATTCCACTTCCGGTCTGTATTCTCGCATCTCAGCACAAAAACACCAATATATTCAATTCCACTTCCGGTCTGTACTCTCGCATCTTAGCATAAAACACCAATATATACAATTCCACTTCCGGTCTGTATTCTCGCATCTTAGCATAAAACACCAATATATACAATTCCACTTCCGGTCTGTACTCTCGCATCTTAGCATAAAACACCAATATATACAATTCCACTTCCGGTCTGTATTATCGCATCTCAGCACAAAAACACCAATATATACAATTCCACTTCCGTTCTGTATTCTCGCATCTTAGCACAAAAACACCAATATATACAATTCCACTTCCGGTCCGTATTCTCGCATCTCAGCACAAAAACACCAATATATACAATTCCACTTCCGGTCTGTATTCTCGCATCTCAACATAAAACACCAATATATACAATTCCACTTCCGGTCTGTATTCTCGCATCTCAGCATAAAACACCAATATGTACAATTCCACTTCCGGTCTGTATTCTCGCATCTCAGCATAAAACACCAATATATATACAATTCCACTTCCGATCTGTATTCTCGTATCTCAGCACAAAAACACCAATATATACAATTCCACTTCTAGTCAGTATTCTCGCATCTCAGCACAAAAACACCAAAATATACAATTCCACTTCCGGTCTGTATCATCGCATCTCAGCACAAAAACACCCATATATACAATTCCACTTCCGGTCTGTATTCTCGCATCTCAGCATAAAACACCAATATGTACAATTCCACTTCCGGTCTGTATTCTCACATCTCAGCACAAAAACACCAATATATTCAATTCCACTTCCGGTCTGTACTCTCGCATCTTAGCATAAAACACCAATATATACAATTCCACTTCCGGTCTGTACTCTCGCATCTTAGCATAAAACACCAACATATACAATTCCACTTTCGGTCTATATTCTCGCATCTTAGCATAAAACACCAATATATACAATTCCACTTCCGGTCTGTATTCTCGCATCTCAGCACAAAAACACCAATATATACAATTCCACTTCCGGTCTGTATTCTCGCATCTTAGCACAAAAACACCAATATATACAATTCCACTTCCGGTCCGTATTCTCGCATCTTAGCACAAAAACACCAATATATACAATTCCACTTCCGGTCCGTATTCTCGCATCTCAGCACAAAAACACCAATATATACAATTCCACTTCCGGTCTGTATTCTCGCATCTCAACATAAAACACCAATATATACAATTCCACTTCCGGTCTGTATTCTCGCATCTCAGCACAAAAACACCAATAAATACAATTCCACTTCCGGTCTGTATTCTCACATCTCAGCATAAAACACCAATATATACAATTCCACTTCCGGTCTGTATTCTCGCATCTCAGCATAAAACACCAATATATGCAATTCCACTTCCGGTCCATATTCTCGCATCTCAGCGCAAAAACACCAATATATACAATTCCACTTCCGGTCTGTATTCTCGTATCTCAGCACAAAAACACCAATATATACAATTCCACTTCCGGTCTGTATTATCGCATCCCAGCACAAAACCACCAATATATACAATTCCACTTCCGGTCTGTATTCTCGTATCTCAGCACAAAAACACCAATATATACAATTCCACTTCCGGTCTGTATTATCGCATCTCTGCAGAAAACACCAATATATACAATTCCACTTCCGGTCTGTATTCTCGCATCTCAGCACAAAAACACCAATATATACAATTCCACTTCCGGTCTGTATTCTCGCATCTTAGCATAAAACACCAACATATACAATTCCACTTCCGGTCTGTATTCTCGCATCTTAGCATAAAACACCAATATATACAATTCCACTTCCGGTCTGTATTCTCGCATCTCAGCACAAAAACACCAATATATACAATTCCACTTCCGGTCTGTATTCTCGCATCTTAGCACAAAAACACCAATATATACAATTCCACTTCCGGTCCGTATTCTCGCATCTCAGCACAAAAACACCAATATATACAATTCCACTTCCGGTCTGTATTCTCGCATCTCAGCACAAAAACACCAATAAATACAATTCCACTTCCGGTCTGTATTATCGCATCCCAGCACAAAAACACCAATATATACAATTCCACTTGCGGTCTGTATTCTCGCATCTCAGCGTAAAACACCAATATATACAATTCCACTTCCGGTCTGTATTTTCACATCTCAGCATAAAACACCAATAAATACAATTCCATTTCCGGTCTGTATTTTCACATCTCCGGATAAAAACACCAATATATACAATTCCACTTCCGGTCTGTATTATCGCATCTCTGCAGAAAACACCAATATATACAATTCCACTTCCGGTCTGTATTCTCGCATCTCAGCATAAAACACCAATATATACAATTCCACTTCCGGTCTGTATCCTCGCATCTCAGCACAAAATCACCAATATATACAATTCCACTTTCGGTCTGTATTCTCGCATCTCAGCATAAAACACCAATATATACAATTCCACTTCCGGTCTGTATTCCCGTATCTCAGAACAAAACACCAATATATACTGTACAATTCCACTTCCGGTCTGTATTCTCGCATCTCATTATAAAACACCAATATATACAATTCCACTTCCGGTCTGTATTCTCGCATCTCAGCATAAAAACACCAATATATACAATTCCACTTCGGGTCTGTATTCTCGCATCTCAGCATAAAAACACCAATATATACAATTCCACTTCCACTCTGTATTCTCGCATCTCAGGACAAAACACCAATATATACAATTCCACTTCCGGTCTGTATTCTCGCATCTCAGCATAAAACACCAATATATACAATTCCACTTCCGGTCTGTATTCTCGCATCTCAGCATAAAACACCAATATATACAATTCCACTTCCGGTCTGTATCCTCGCATCTCAGCACAAAATCACCAATATATACAATTCCACTTCCGGTCTGTATTCTCGCATCTCAGCATAAAACACCAATATATACAATTCCACTTCCGGTCTGTATTCCCGTATCTCAGCACAAAACACCAATACATACTGTACAATTCCACTTCCGGTCTGTATTCTCGCATCTCATTATAAAACACCAATATATACAATTCCACTTCCGGTCTGTATTCTCGCATCTCAGCATAAAAACACCAATATATACAATTCCACTTCGGGTCTGTATTCTCGCATCTCAGCATAAAAACACCAATATATACAATTCCACTTCCACTCTGTATTCTCGCATCTCAGGACAAAACACCAATATATATACAATTCCACTTCCGATCTGTATTCTCACATCTTAGCACAAAAACACCAATATATACAATTCCACTTCCGGTCTGTATCCTCGCATCTCAGCACAAAAACACCAATACATACAATTCCACTTCCACTCTGTATTCTCGCATCTCAGCACAAAAACACCAATATATACAATTCCACTTCCGGTCCGTATTCTCGCATCTTAGCACAAAAACACCAATATATACAATTCCACTTCCGGTCCGTATTCTCGCATCTCAGCACAAAAACACCAATATATACAATTCCACTTCCGGTCTGTATTCTCGCATCTCAACATAAAACACCAATATATACAATTCCACTTCCGGTCTGTATTCTCGCATCTCAGCACAAAAACACCAATAAATACAATTCCACTTCCGGTCTGTATGCTCGTATATCAGCACAAAAACACCAATATATTCAATTCCACTTCCGGTCTGTATTCTCGATCTCAGAATAAAACACCAATATATACAATTCCACTTCCGGTCTGTATCCTCGCATCTCAGCACAAAAACACCAATACAAACAATTCCACTTCCGGTCTGTATTCTCGTATCTCAGCACAAAAACACCAATATATACAATTCCACTTCCGGTCTGTATTCTCGCATCTCAGCACAAAAACACCAATAAATACAATTCCACTTCCGGTCTGTATTATCGCATCCCAGCACAAAAACACTAATATATACAATTCCACTTCCGGTCTGTATTCTCGCATCTCAGCGTAAAACACCAATATATACAATTCCACTTCCGGTCTGTATTTTCACATCTCAGCATTAAACACCAATAAATACAATTCCATTTCCGGTCTGTATTTTCACATCTCCGGATAAAAACACCAATATATACAATTCCACTTCCGGTCTGTATTCTCGTATCTCAGCATAAAACACCAATATATACAATTCCACTTCCGGTCTGTATTCTCGCATCTCAGCACAAAAACACCAATATATACAATTCCACTTCCGGTCTGTATTTTCACATCTCAGCATAAAATATATATAAAATTCCACTTCCGGTCTGTATTCTCGTATCTCAGCATAAAACACCAATATATACAACAATTTAATTAATAAACTAGGAGGAAAAAGAAGATAATACCACAACAGCGTCGAGGCGGGGCGGATGCTCCGGGTGTTTAAGAGAGGTTCCAGATGGCGGCAAAAGAGCGCGTTAAAACGACGAATAATGGCGCCGGCGGGCTGCATATCGCCGCAAAATACAACGTTTGCGTTCCTTTTTTTTTTTTTTTTCCAATGTCGACCAAAGGCGAATGGATGCGGCAAAAGGCGTCTCTCTTATGCAACACTCACCCCATCTGTGCGCGTCTCGTCGCTTCCCTCCTCGGTAAAAGCAACTCAACCTCCCGCGCTTTCCTATTTGTTGTCACTTGACGGATATTCCACACTCATTTGCATACAGCATTAAAAAAAAAAGAAAAAAAGAATACATCTTACCTTAATGTGGCTTCGCTGGTGGGTGGAGAGGCAGGACGCTGCGCCTTTGACGTTTTTCCTCCTCCTCCTCCTCCGACGCTGTGTTGTTTTTCTTCCTCTTCCTCCACTTCCCATCATCTGACTCACTCTAGTTGGGAGGGCAGGAAAATAATAAAAGAACAAAAAAAAATAAACATTACAGTGTGTATTTGCTTATATACTGGTCCGATGTACGGATCGATACTGAATATCTTTATGATCTGATATCGATTCTCAAATCAAAATATCGACACACTAAAAAAAAAATGTTGGGTTACAAAATAACCCAATTTTAACCCAACTATTGGGTTAAAATGGACCAACCCTTTATTTGAGAAACTCAACATTTTGGGTTAATTTTTTTCAACCCGACTTTTGCGTCGATTTATTTAACCAAAAAGTTGAGTTACGCTAACTCGATGTTGTGTTATTCTGCGAGCCTAACATGCTGCCTTTGCCATTTATGATTGGCAAGTATGGATGATGTCACGTTCAAACACTGAGGACATCTATTAAACAAGACAAAAGGCAAGGAATCAAACAGAGACAGAATTCAATTTAGACTCAATATTGAGGAGAGACATGGCCACTGCACTCTCTGTACAGTCCTGCACCACGCTCTGACGAAGAAGGTTTTCGTCACCTCCTTTATTCAGATGTTCAATGTTCACGCACCAACACATGTCACAGCAGGAATGGGGAGTATGTAAATCAGTCATTGTTTTCGGTCGCTTTGAAGTCCAAGAAGAGGATTTCTCGGGCTTGGGCTCTTCCCGGATCCAGCTGGGGCAGGTGTTGGAGGACAATGGATAACCCCTCCCGTCTCCTGACCACAGTGACTTCAAGAGGGCAGCGGGTCGTAAACAGCGTTGACCTCGGTCACCAAACAGTTGGAAGAGAGTTTGTGAAATACTTCAGAGAGAGTTCGTTTAACACTTCAAAGAGAGTTCCTCTGGAAGTTGAGCAGATCCTGCCATCTGTCCGTGTTGAAATCACAGTGGCGTTTCACGAGCATTCTTCCTCTTGTTAGGCCTCGAAAGACAGCATTCATAATACAACGTTTCTTTTGTGATAACTTACAAACAATTATTCCAACAGATGACATTTCAGACGTGGCTTGACGGGATCATGCAGATACATGTTTTGGAGCTCCAGTAAATTAATGGGAAACAAATTGTTTAATAACTATAAATAATGCTGTATAATAGACTGTATTTATATTATTCACATGTAAAATATACCTAAGTGTTTATTGTGAGCGAACTGTGGTGCTGAATTTCCCCCAGGGGATCAATAAAGTACTTTCTATTCTATTTTATGTACGAAACAACAAAATTAACAACATATAACGTCTGACTTTTGTTCTTTTCAACATTGCATTAGGTTTAGTTTAATCTTCACCACGTATGTTCTGGCTGGGATTTGAACCATCTCCGCTGGAACAAAGATTTTTGTTTTTTTTTGTCTTACTTGTTTGTGATTTATATCGCCGTGTGGAGGCCAACTCGTTCTTATCTCGCATCTGACTGCTGATTGGTCAGCTGCTGCGTGCTGTCAATCATTGTCCAAGCAGCCCCGGAAAGCCCATTTTCAGACATTTTCCGCCTGGCACTAATGTTTGACTTGTCTCCATTTAATAGCGTAACTTTTTTGGGGGGGGGGGACGTTAAAAAGACCAAAACTGCCTTTTAAAAAAACGCACAGGAGACAGTATGCACTTATTAACTCCTATTCCATTTCCCAAATTGTCATCAAAATCTGCCCCTAACTTTTTGAGCTAAGTTTCTAGCTAACAGACAGACGAATATAACCATAAATGATTTAATAAATATATGAATAGTTATCAAACAGGCTGCAAGAGGGTTCACTCTTTGCATCGGCCTCAGCAGCTGATAGCTGAGTGTTTGTTCTATAGCAGAATTAAATAAACAGAGTGAACCCTATTGTCAGTCATCCACTCTCTTTGTCACATACACACACAGAGAAGTCCAGCCTCGTAAAGTAAAATAACGCAAAAACTCAATTACTTAACTTGACTTAAGTAATTTCATTAAAATCTGCTCAGGGCTTTTTGAGTTATGTTGCTGGCTAACTAATGCAAGCGATCACATAAGTTCCCGGTGAAGGCGGAGGTATTAATGGCGAAAGCAGAAGTTTGAGACTTAGATTTGCAGAAAAAGTCATGTTTTGTTTTTTGTTTTTTTGTTTTTTAATTATTCTTCGGTCAATAGTCAACAAAATAAACAAACAGTTGTACATTCATAGATTGAAAATGAAAATGTTGCAGACCGAAAGGGTTTTTAGTTTTGGTTGGAATAGTCTCGCTGTCCAGTGTGTTGCCGCGGGCCGTTTGTCCACATTAATAGACACATGATGTGTCATGGTGGCAAAAAATATAAGTTGCATAATCACATCATGAGAGCGCTGGGTTCAATCATGTCTTCAGGAAATATGAAGAATACAGAAGAAGCTCAGTTTTGCATCTCAATCAATAAATCTGTTTTCCAATTATCGACTGTATCTATCGCTGGATGATCTCTTACTTTGTACGTAATGTCGTAATCGGTCGAGAAATGTTGAAGTAGTAACATTTTTAATTGAGAAATGGGAAATGGTATTAAGGAATTCCAGGAATTTCCGAAAAACAACTTGTTTTTTTGTCCTGATTAAGAGGAATGTTTTGATGGTGGAACGGTTGAAGTTGGTGGATAAGTGTGGAAGGAGTAGTTAACAGAAAAAAAAGGTGAAAAACAGGGAATTCTGGGAATTTCTGCAATTTATTTTAATTTGGAAAAATAAAATTTTGCATTTCCAGGATGAGTGGAATACGTTGAAGGTGGAATGGTTTGAATAGGTTGAAAAATGGGGGAATTGTGGAAGTTTAAAAAAAAATGGACAATTCATTTTGAATGGGAATATGTGCCTGAAAACTGGGAATTCTTGGAAATTCGGGAATTTTTAAAAATGTTTTGGAAAATGTTAAAGAATTGAATGGTTGGTGTTGGAATTTTTCAAAATCGGTCGAGAATTGTTGAAGTAGTAACATTTTTAATTTAGAAATGGTATTAAAGAATACCAGGGATTTCCGGAAAACCGGGAATTTTTCCCGTCCAAAAAACAACTTGTTTTTTTTGTCCTGATTAAGAGGAATGTTTTGACGGTGGAACGGTTGAAGTTGGTGGAAAAGTGTGGAAGGAGTAGTCAACAGAAAAAAAAAGGTGAAAAAAGGGTTTGAAAAACAGGGAATTCTGGGAATTCCTGCAATTTGTTTTAACTTGGAAAAATTATAGTTTGAATTTCCAGGATGAGTGGAATACGTTGAAGTTGGAATGGTTTGAATAGGTTGAAAAATGTTGGAATTGTGGAAGTTTAAAAAAAAATGGACAATTCATTTTGAATGGGAATATGTGCCTGAAAACTGGGAATTCTTGGAAATTCGGGAATTTTTAAAAATGTTTTGGAAAATGTTAAAAAATTGAATGGTTGGTGTTGGAATTTTTCAAATCGGTCGAGAATTGTTGAAGTAGTAACATTTTTAATTTAGAAATTGTATTAAGGAATTCCAGGAATTACGGGAAAACCGGGAATTTTTCCAGTTCAAAAAACTTTTTTTTTTGTTGTTGTCCTGATTAAGAGGAATGTTTTGACAGTGGAACGGTTGAAGTTGGTGGAAAAGTGTGGAAGGAGTAGTCAACAGAAAAAAAGGTGAAAAAAGGGTTTGCAAAACAGGGAATTCTGGGAATTCCTGCAATTTATTTTAACTTGGAAAAATTAAATTTCGAATTTCCAGGATGAGTGGAATACGTTGAAGGTGGAATGGTTTGAATAGGTTGAAAAATGTGGGAATTGTGGAAGTTTTTAAAAAAAATTGACAATTCATTTTGCATGAGAATATGTGCCTGAAAACTGGGAATTCTTGGAAATTCAGGAATTTTTAAAAATGTTTTGGAAAATGTTAAAGAATTGAATGGTTGGTGTTGGAATTTTTCAAATCGGTCGAGAATTGTTGAAGTAGTAACATTTTTAATTTAGAAATTGTATTAAGGAATTCCAGGAATTACGGGAAAACCGGGAATTTTTCCAGTTCAAAAAACTTTTTTTTTTGTTGTTGTCCTGATTAAGAGGAATGTTTTGACAGTGGAACGGTTGAAGTTGGTGGAAAAGTGTGGAAGGAGTAGTCAACAGAAAAAAAGGTGAAAAAAGGGTTTGAAAAACATGGATATCTGGGAATTCCTGCAATTTATTTTAACTTGGGGAAATTATAGTTTGAATTTCCAGGATGAGTGAAATACGTTGAAGGTGGAATGGTTTGAATAGGTTGAAAAATGTGGGAATTGTGGAAGTTTAAAAAAAAATGGACAATTCATTTTGAATGGGAATATGTGCCTGAAAACTGGGAATTCTTGGAAATTCGGGAATTTTTAAAAATGTTTTGGAAAATGTTAAAAAAAATTGAATGGTTGGTGTTGGAATTTTTCAAATCGGTCGAGAATTGTTGAAGTTGTAACATTTTTAATTTAGAAATTGTATTAAGGAATTCCAGGAATTTCGGTAAAAGCGGGAATTTTTCCCGTCCAAAAAACAACTTGGTTTTTTTGTCCTGATTAAGAGGAATGTTTTGACAGTGGAACGGTTGAAGTGGGTTGAAAAAGTTGGAAGGAGTGTTGAAGTAGTAACATGTTGAATTGAGAAATGGTATCACGGAATTCCTGAAATTTGGAGAAAACCGGGAATTTTTCCAGTTCAAGAAACAACTTTGTGTTTTGTCCTGATTAAGAGGAATGTTTTGACGGTGGAATGGTTGAAAAGGGTTGAAAAATGTGGGAGGAGTAGTTGCCAGAGAAAAGGGTGGAAATAGGGCTTTGGAGAACCAGGAATTCTGGAAAATACCGGAATTATTTTGAGCTTGGAAAAGAAATAGGTTGAATTTCCAGAATGGTGGAATGTGTTGAAGGTGGAATGGTTTGAATAAGTTGAAAAATGTGGGAATTGTGGAAGTTTAAAAAATGGACAATTCATTTTGAATGGGGAAATGTCCCTGAAAACTGGGAATTCTTAGAAATCTGGGAATTTAAAAAAAATTGTTGAAGTAGACTACGCAATTTTGGAGTTGGAACGGTTTGAATCAGATGAAACGTGGGAATTGTGGAACTTTGAAGAATGTCCCATTAATTTCAATGGAAAAGCGGAATTGTTTTGGAAAATGTTAATGTTCTGAATGAGTTGAAATGGCTGGTGTTAAAATTTTTCAAATCAGTCGAGAAATGTTGAAGTAGTAACATGTTGAATTGAGAAATGGTATTACGGAATTCCTGGAATTTGGAGAAAACCGGGAATTTTTCCAGTTCAAAATTTTTTTGTGTGTTTTGTCCTGATTAAGAAGAATGTTTTGACGGTGGAACGGTTGAGAAGGGTTGAAAAATGTAGGAGGAGTTGTGGAAGAATTGTGGAAGTTTAAAAAAAATGGACAATTCATTTTGAATGGGAATATGTGCCTGAAAACTGGGAATTCTTGGAAATTCGGGAATTTTGAAAAATGTTTTGGAAAATGTTAAAGAATTTAATGGTTGGTGTTGGAATTTTTCAAATCGGTCGAGAATTGTTGAGGTAGTAACATTTTTAATTTAGAAATTGTATTAAGGAATTCCAGGAAAAGCGGGAAAAGCGGGAATTTTTCCATGTTCACAAAACAACTTGGTTTTTTTTTGGGTCCTGATTAAGAGGAATGTTTTGACAGTGGAACGGTTGAAGTGGGTTGAAAAATTTGGAAGGAGTAGTCGACAGAAAAAAGGGTTTGAAAAACAGGGAATTCTGAGAATTCCTGGAATTTTTTTAAACTTGGAAAAATTATAGTTTGAATTTCCAGGGTGAGTGGAATACGTTGAAGGTGGAATGGTTTGAATAGGTTGAAAAAAATGTGGGAATTGTGGAAGTTTAAAAAAAATGGACAATTCATTTTGCATGGGAATATGTGCCTGAAAACTGGGAATTCTTGGAAATTCGGGAATTTTTAAAAATGTTTTGGAAAATGTTAAAGAATTGAATGGTTGGTGTTGGAATTTTTCAAATCGGTCGAGAATTGTTGAAGTAGTAACATTTTTAATTTAGAAATTGTATTAAGGAATTCCAGGAATTTCGGGAAAAGCGGGAATTTTTCCATGTTCATAAAACAACTTAGTTGTTTTTTTTGTCCTGATTAAGAGGAATGTTTTGACAGTGGAATGGTTGAAGTGGGTTGAAAAAGTTGGAAGGAGTAATCGACAGAAAAAAGGGTTTGAAAAACAGGGAGTTCTGGGAATTCCTGGAATTTTTTTAAACTTGGAAAAATTATAGTTTGAATTTCCAGAGTGGAATATGTTGAAGGTGGAATGGTTTGAATAGGTTGAAAAAAATGTGGGAATTGTGGAAGTTTAAAAATAATGGACAATTCATTTTGAATGGGAATATGTGCCTGAAAACTGGGAATTCTTGGAAATTCGGGAATTTTTAAAAATGTTTTGGAAAATGTTAAAGAATTTAATGGTTGGTGTTGGAATTTTTCAAATCGGTCGAGAATTGTTGAAGTAGTAACATTTTTAATTTAGAAATTGTATTAAGGAATTCCAGGAATTTCGGGAAAAGCGGGAATTTTTCCATGTTCACAAAACAACTTAGTTTTTTTTTGGGTCCTGATTAAGAGGAATGTTTTGACAGTGGAACGGTTGAAGTGGGTTGAAAAAGTTGGATGGAGTAGTCGACAGAAAAAAGGGTTTGAAAAACAGGGAATTCTGGGAATTCCTGGAATTCTTTTAAACTTGGGAAAATTATAGTTTGAATTTCCAGGGTGAGTGGATTATGTTGAAGGTGGAATGGTTTGAATCGGTTGAAAAATGTGGAAATGGTGGAAGTTTGAAAAATGGCTAATTCATTTTGAATGGGAAAAATGTCCCGGAAAACATGGAATTCTGGGAAATCTTTATAAATAGCTTTTTATTTCTCTTGACTTTCCGAACGAAGGTTTATTGTTCGGAAGAAGAACTATACTTTAAATGTGGGAATGACAAGTTCCATGCCAAACATCCATCCATTTATCCATTTTCTACCGCTTGTCCCTTTTGGGGTCGCGGGGGGTGCAGGAGCTAAACAGATTGCATATTTTGTATTCTGTCTTGAACAAAAATGTGGATACTCGGGCGAAAAATAGCATCTCATTGGAAACATGTGTATGTACAATCACTGAGCATATCAAGGGTTGGAATTGGGGGTTAAATCACCAAAAATGATTCCCGGGCGCGGCCACCGCTGCTGCTCACTGCTCCCCTCACCTCCCAGGGGGTGATCAAGAGTGATGGGTCAAATGCAGAGAATAATTTCACCACACCTAGTGTGTGTGTGACAATCACTGGTACTTTAACTTGAACTGATATCAATATGTGGAGGACAATTATGGAACAGACTGAACTCAAGAAATGTACTTATAGTATATAGGAAACCCTTAAAGTTTATGGCTAGTCCCAAATATATTCTCCTGACTGGCAACGTCCTCTGCAGTGGACATTTGTTTTACACATAACAGGGCTTTTTTTTGTTTTCTTTTTTACAACTGACGTAAGGAAGACAAATACAAATGTTCACTGCAGAGGACGCTTGTTCTGATGAGGACATAGAAAAAGTCACCATAATGTCTGCTATTATTGTGTGAATGCTCCAAAGCACCAACATTCATCTATTTGTTATTCTTCTTCTTCTTCTCCAGATTTTGGCACGCTCTACCTTCCACGTTGTTCATCCGATTCAAACCGTTCCAACTTCAAACTGTTCAGCCTATTCGGGAATCGCAGGCTTTGCCTTGACAAATTTCAAAAATTCCCAGATTTCCCGGGACATTTTTTCCATTCCAGGAATTTCCAGAATTCTCTGTTTTTCTAACCTTTTTTTTTTTTAACCTTTTTTCTGTCAACTACTTCTTCCAAATTTTTCAACCCACTTCACCGTTCCACCGTCAAAACATTCCTCTTAATCAGGACAACAACAAAAAAAAAGTTGTTTTTTGAACTGGAAAAATTCCCGGTTTTCCCAAAATTCCTGGAATTCCTCAATACCATTTTCTATTAAAAATGTTACTACTTCAACATTTCTCAACCGATTTGAAAAATTCCAACACCAACCATTCAGACCATTAAATGTTTTTAAATTTTCCCAGAAATTCCCACTTTTCCAGAAATTCCTGGAATTCCTTAATATCATTTCTCAATTAAAGATGTTACTACTTCAACATTTCTCAACCGATTTGAAAAATTCCAAAACCAACCATTCGGAACATTCAATTTTTTGAAATGTTCCCAAAAATTTCTGCTTTTCCCTAAATTACTACATTTCCATGAAATATACAAGAAATATATACATATATATACCAGAGGTGGGACCAAGTCATTGTTTTGCAAGTCACAAGTAAGTCTCAAGTCTTTGCCCTCAAGTCCGAGTCAAGTCCCGAGTCAAGACAGGCAAGCCCCGAGTCAAGTCCAAAGTCAAGACTGGAAAGTCTCAAGTCAAGTCCTAAGTCCTACATTTTGAGTTTCGAGTCCTTTCAAGTCCTTTTAACCACAGACTAATATATTAACACAGATTGTGTATGCTTTTCAAACGCTGTATTTATTTATTAAAACAAGTGCATTTTAAATTGCAGGAAAGAAAATTGTGCTGACATTGCATTTTATAATAGCACTAATAACCAGTCATTTTAAACATTAACTCATTCCTTTACAGAACAAACACATTGAAAAATAAAGTGCAAATGTACTTATTTGTACAAAAGTGTTAACATTGAAAAAACATGACATATACGTGAACATAACAAAAAAGTTGTACTTTTTATATGTCAGGGCCCTATGCTGCATTGCATTTGCAAAAGACCAAATTAGCCAAGAGTCTGTCAGTCATTTGTGCACGATGGGGGCGTAGTATGATGCCACCATGGCTGAAAACTCGCTCCACTGGAGCACTGGAGGCAGGCACTGCCAAGACTCTCATGGCCACTCGGAACAGTGAAGGAATAGTCTTCATGTTCAATGCCCAGAACAAAAGGGGGGAGAGAGTTGTTTTGGGTTGGTGCACACATATATATATATATATATATATATATATATATATATATATATATATATATATATATATATATATATATATATATATATATATATATATATATATACACATACACACACATACACATATATATATATATATATATATATATATACATATATACATATATATATATATATATATATACATATATACATATATATATATATATATACATACATATATACATATATACATATATATATATATATATATATATATATATATATATATATATACACACATACATACATACACATACATATCCATCCATCCATCCATCCATCCATCTTCTTCCGCTTATCCGAGGTCGGGTCGCGGGGGCAGCAGCTTAAGCAGGGAAGCCCAGACTTCCCTCTCCCCAGCCACTTCGTCCAGCTCCTCCCGGGGGATCCCGAGGCGTTCCCAGGACAGCCGGGAGAGATAGTCTTCCCAGCGTGTCCTGGGTCTTCCCCGTGGCCTCCTACCGGTCGGACGTGCCCGAAACACCTTCCTAAGGAGGCGTTCGGGTGGCATCCTGACCAGATGCCCGAACCACCTCATCTGGCTCCTCTCGATGTGGAGGAGCAGCGGCTTTACTTTGAGCTCCCCCCGAATGACAGAGCTTCTCACCCTATCTCTAAGGGAGAGCCCCGCCACTCGGCGGAGGAAACTCATTTCGGCCGCTTGTACCCGTGAACAATTATATATATATATATATATACATATATATATATATATATATATATATATACATATACATATACATATACATATATATATGTATATGTATATATATATATATATATATATATATATATATAATTGTTTTCAACTATTTTGGATTTTTTTTTTTTTTGATTTTTCATCCGATTCAAACTGTTCCATACATACATACATACATACATACATATGTATGGAACAGTTTGAATCGGATGAAAAATCCAAAAAAAAAAATCCAAAATAGTTGAAAACAATTATATATATATATAAAAAAAAAAAGTTAAACAATTAATTATATATATATATATATATCTATATATACATATCATTGTTTTAAACTATTTTTAAAACAACTATATATATATATATATATATATATATATATATATATATATATATATATATATATATATATATATATATATATATATATATATATAGTTGTTTTAAAAATAGTTTAAAACAATGATATGTATATATAGATATATATATATATAATTAATTGTTTAACTTTTTTTTTTTTTTTTTTTTTTAATCGTTTAGGAATCGTTACAAAGAATCGTGAATAATTTGACAATCGATGGGTTTTTTTTTTGACATCCCTTCTCAATAGTATTTAAATTTTGTCGGGGGAACAGGTAATAATTGTTTTAAATTATTTTTAAAACAATTATATATATATATATATATATATATATATATATATATATATATATAACAAAATTTAAATACTATTGAGAAGGGATGTCAAAAAAAACATCGATTGTCGAATTATTCACGATATTTTATATATATATAATTAATTGTTTTAAACTTTTTTTTTTTTTTTTTTTTTTAATCGATTAGGAAGCGTTACAAAGAATCGTGAATAATTCGACAATCGATGTTTTTTTTTTACATCCCTTCTCAATAGTATTTAAATTTTGTCGGGGGAACAGGTACAAACTAAATATGTCCACCAGGGGACATGACAAGGAATTCATTGCGAACAACTGCATTAAGAAGAAAAATGTATTGTTGGACTTCTCAAAACGGCTTGATTTAGTGAGTCGAGCTTGTGTGCCTTTTTTTGGAGGTGTGTGTGTGTGTGTGTGTGTGTGTGTGTGTGTGTGTGTGTGTGTGTGTGTGTGTGTGCTATCAAGAGGCTACATCAGACAGACTTAACAAGTGTCTCTCTCCTCTCTGCTCTCGTCCCCCCTGACGTGTCGTCGCTGGCGGCGGAAAAAGCCTCCCTTCACCCCCCCCTCTCCCCCCCGTTTCTCCTTCAACAACATCCCCATTCAAGTGCAGCAGCTCCAGGCGTCCTCCCTCCCTTCCCCCCCCCTTCCCCCCGCCACGGTTCACCAGTAGCCTAAGCACATAAAAAATACATCAAACACGAGCACGCGCCCAAGGCCTCGTCACACGCAAAATCATCACGCTCTCCATCTTTCTTTTTTTTTTTTTTTTTTTTCTCTCTCCAAAGTTACAAAACAGCCATAATGGAGGACAAGAGAGCGCTAAGCGGAATTAAGGCCGTAATGTTGGCGCTAAGCCTTCCGAGGGAGCGCGACTTACCTCGCGCATCATGTTTGAACAGCGGGCCTGCAGCATCATGACCCACTTCGGCTCCCCACCCCATCTGTGACAGCGGCCCAGGGGCGGGCCTGCACGCCCACGGGCCGCACTGTCAGGTCGCCAGCGTGGAGGCCAATCTAAAGAGAGAAGGGCACTTTAATAATAAAATTTAAAAAAAAGATCCAAATGAGCCTGGACGTGCTAAAGTGAAGGCCAGCACGGCTTGTTTTGCACTATAATTACTCTTTTCTATCAAGTGGCCGACGCACCCCAGCAACACGCTTAAACACCCTCGGGTGCTGCAAGCTTTTGGTTTCCCTTTCAATTATTCCACACTCTGCCCTCCTCATAATCGCAATACGAGCGGATCCGTGGCCTCTAGACGTTGAGAAGCCGGGGCCTTCATGCCAGAGCGTGTAACCTTCCCGCTCTTTCAAGTGGGAGTTCAGGGGGGCTTTTGTTTCAATATAGAGTCCACACTTCTGGGGAGAGGAAAGTTGTGTTTGAGGCAAAAGAGCAAGGCCGGCCCGTGGCATAGGCCGTTTTGGCAAATGCTAAGGGCGCCGTCCATCAGGGGGCGCCACGCCAGTGCCACAAATGTTGGAGAAAAAAAAAAAGAAAAAAGAAAAAAGTTGGTACTATTATTTCTAAATACAAAAAATAATCCCACATTAATTAAAATGCAAAGTAAAGCCTATTTAATAGAAATATTATTTGTTACAACATTACGCCCCCCCCCTCCTCCCCCAGCACGGTGCGCCCCCTCCCTTCCCGTATCATGACTCTTTTTGGACGTCACCACATCAAAAAATCAACACAAGATGTCAAAACGGCCAAAACTGTCAGGTGCCCAGGGAAGAAAAAAGAGAAAAGAAGAGGAGTAGAAACGAGAAAAGACAGAGTTAGCAGGTAGGTAACGTTAGCCTACATGAAATTATTTGTCTGTTACAGAATGTGATAGTAACCTGGCTTTTTAGCATTAAGCTAATGTTACATGATTCGGCAATTGCTAATCAATAAATAGCTAGTTCTGTTTTAACGTCGGGTTAATATTGTGGAGGGGGCTAAATTGTTATGGAAAATAATAATGTAACGTTAGGTAATTACAGTACTCCCACCTTACATTCCTCAGGGACATTTGTATTAGATCTTTTAAGCAGGTGTTTTTTGTTTACATTGTTATTGCCTTCTGGTTAGCTAATGTTTGCCCTGCAGGTAATAGTCACTTTTCCACCCCTTTATATATTAGGTATAGTTGTAAGTTAAAAAAAAGGGTCAAAGACAAAGCTATTCGGGTTCTTGTGAGTATATACACTTCACTGCCGATGTGGGGGGGCGCCACCTAAAATCTTGCCTAGGGCGCCAGATTGGTTAGGGCCGGGCCTGCAAAAGAGGGAACATAAAGTCTCAATATCCTCTTCAGATCTAATTAGATTGGATTGCTTGACCCTATAAAAACACACTCGCAGGATTTGGGATCTTCTTCATGTTAATTAATTGTACAGTAATTGCTATATAATGATACTGCTACACCAGGGATGGCCAAAGTCTGCTAAAAAAATGATACCTCTATATCAGGAGTGGCCAAAGTCTGCTAAATAACGATACCTCTACACCAGGGGTGGCCAGATACTGCTAAATAATGATACCTCTATATCACAAGTGGCCAAAGTGTGCTAAATAATGATACCTCTATACTGGGAGTGGACAAAGTATGCTAAATAATGATACCTCTGTACTCGGGGAGGCCAAAGTGTGCTAAATAATGATACCTCTATACTCCGAGTGGCCAAAGTGTGCTGAATAGTTGATACTTCTATACTCGAAGTGGCCAAAGTCTGATAAATAATGATACCTCCATATCAGGGGTGGCCAAATACTGCTAAATAATGATACATCTATACTAGGAGGGGCCAAATACTGCTAAATAATGATACATCTATACTAGGAGGGGCCAAATACTGCTAAATAATGATACATCTATACTAGGAGGGGTCAAATACTGCTAAATATATAATGATACACCTATAATAGGAGTGGCCAAAGTGTGCTAAATAATGATACCTCTATTTCAGGGGTGGCCAAAGTGTGCTAAATACTGATACCTCTATACGAAGGGTGGCCAAATACTGCTAAATAATGATACCTCTATATCACGGGTGGCCAAAGTATGATAAATAATGATACATCTATACCGGGAGTGGCCAAAGTGTGCTAAATAATGATACCTCTATATTAGGAGTGGCCAAAGTGTGCTAAATAATGATACCTCCATATCAGGGGTGGCCAAATACTGCTAAATAATGATATCTCTATATCAGGGGTGGCCAAAGTGTGCTAAATACTGATACCTCTATACGAAGGGTGGCCAAATACTGCTAAATAATGATACCTCTATATCACGGGTGGCCAAATACTGCTAAATAATGATACCTCTATATCACGGGTGGCCAAAGTATGATAAATAATGATACCTCTATACTGGGAGTGGCCAAAGTGTGCTAAATAATGATACCTCTATATTAGGAGTGGCCAAAGTGTGCTAAATAATGATACCTCTATACTCGGAGTGGCCAAAGTGTGCTAAATAATGATACCGCTATACTCGGAGTGGCCAAAGTGTGCTAAATAATGATACCTCTATACTAGGAGTGGCCAAAGTGTGCTAAATAATGATACCTCTATACTAGGAGTGGCCAAAGTGTGCTAAATAATGATACCTCTATACTAGGAGTGGCCAAAGTGTGCTAAATAATGATACCTCCATATCAGGGGTGGCCAAATACTGCTAAATAATGATACATCTATACTAGGAGGGGCCATATACTGCTAAATAATGATACATCTATACTAGGAGGGGCCAAATACTGCTAAATAATGATACATCTATACTAGGAGTGGCCAAAGTTTGATAAATAATGATACCTCTATACTAGGAGTGGCCAAAGTTTGATAAATAATGATACCTCTATACTAGGAGTGACCAAAGTTTGATAAATAATGATACCTCCATATCAGGGGTGGCCAAATACTGCTAAATAATGATACATCTATACTAGGAGGGGCCAAATACTGCTAAATAATGATACATCTATACTAGGAGGGGCCAAATACTGCTAAATAATGATACATCTATACTAGGAGTGGCCAAAGTGTGCTAAATAATGATACCTCTATATCAGGGGTATCCAAAGTGTGCTAAATACTGATACCTCTACACAAAGGGTGGCCAAATACTGCTAAATAATGATATCTCTATATCATGGGTGGCCAAAGTATGATAAATAATGATACCTCTATACTGGGAGTGGCCAAAGTCTGATAAATAATGATACACCTATACTCGGAGTGGCCAAAGTGTGCTAAATAATGATACCTCTATACTAGGAGGGGCCAAATACTGCTAAATAATGATACATCTATACTAGGAGTGGCCAAAGTGTGCTAAATAATGATATCTCTATATCAGGGGTAGCCAAAGTGTGCTAAATACTGATACCTCCATACGAAGGGTGGCCAAATACTGCTAAATAATGATACCTCTATATCTCGGGTGGCCAAATCCTGCTAAATAATGATACCTCTATATCACGGGTGGCCAAAGTATGATAAATAATGATACCTCTATACTAGGAGTGGCCAAAGTGTGCTGAATAATGATACCTCTATACTGGGAGTGGACAAAGTATGCTAAATAATGACACCTCTATACTCGAAGTGGCCAAAGTCTGATAAATAATGATGCCTCCATATCAGGGGTGGCCAAATACTGCTAAATAATGATACATCTATACTAGGAGGGGCCAAATACTGCTAAATAATGATACACCTATACTAGGAGTGGCCAAAGTGTGCTAAATAGTGATACCTCTATATCAGGGGTATCCAAAGTGTGCTAAATACTGATACCTCTATACGAAGGGTGGCCAAATACTGCTAAATAATGATACGTCTATACTCGGAGTGGCCAAAGTGTGCTAAATAATGATACGTCTATACTCGGAGTGGCCAAAGTGTGCTAAATAATGATACGTCTATACTAGGAGTGGCCAAAATGTGCTAAATAATGATACCTCTATACTCGAAGTGGCCAAAGTCTGATAAATAATGATACCTCCATATCAGGGGTGGCCAAATACTGCTAAATAATGATACATCTATACTAGGAGGGGCCAAATACTGCTAAATAATGATACATCTATACTAGGAGGGGCCAAATACTGCTAAATAATGATACATCCATACTAAGAGGGGCCAAATACTGCTAAATAATGATACATCTATACTAGGAGGGGCCAAATACTGCTAAATAATGATACATCTATACTAGGAGTGGCCAAAGTGTGCTAAATAATGATACCTCTATATCAGGGGTATCCAAAGTGTGCTAAATACTGATACCTCTACACAAAGGGTGGCCAAATACTGCTAAATAATGATACCTCTATATCACGGGTGGCCAAAGTATGATAAATAATGATACCTCTATACTGGGAGTGGCCAAATACTGCTAAATAATGATACGTCTATACTCGGATTGGCCAAAGTGTGCTAAATAATGATACCTCTATACTAGGAGTGGCCAAAGTGTGCTAAATACTGATACCTCTATACTAGGAGTGGCCAAAGTCTGCTAAATAACGATACCTCTACACCAGGGGTGACCAGATACTGCTACATAATGATACCTCTATATCACAGGTGGCCAAAGTGTGCTAAATAATGATACCTCTATACTGGGAGTGGCCAAAGTATGCTAAATAATGATACCTCTATACTCCGAGTGGCCAAAGTGTGCTGAATAATTGATACTTCTATACTCGAAGTGGCCAAAGTCTGATAAATAATGATACCTCCATATCAGGGGTGGCCAAATACTGCTAAATAATGATACATCTATACTAGGAGGGGCCAAATACTGCTAAATAATGATACACCTATACTAGGAGTGGCCAAAGTGTGCTAAATAGTGATACCTCTATATCAGGGGTATCCAAAGTGTGCTAAATACTGATACCTCTATACGAAGGGTGGCCAAATACTGCTAAATAATGATACGTCTATACTCGGAGTGGCCAAAGTGTGCTAAATAATGATACGTCTATACTAGGAGTGGCCAAAATGTGCTAAATAATGATACCTCTATACTCGAAGTGGCCAAAGTCTGATAAATAATGATACCTCCATATCAGGGGTGGCCAAATACTGCTAAATAATGATACATCTATACTAGGAGGGGCCAAATACTGCTAAATAATGATACATCTATACTAGGAGGGGCCAAATACTGCTAAATAATGATACATCCATACTAAGAGGGGCCAAATACTGCTAAATAATGATACATCTATACTAGGAGGGGCCAAATACTGCTAAATAATGATACATCTATACTAGGAGTGGCCAAAGTGTGCTAAATAATGATACCTCTATATCAGGGGTATCCAAAGTGTGCTAAATACTGATACCTCTACACAAAGGGTGGCCAAATACTGCTAAATAATGATACCTCTATATCACGGGTGGCCAAAGTATGATAAATAATGATACCTCTATACTGGGAGTGGCCAAATACTGCTAAATAATGATACGTCTATACTCGGATTGGCCAAAGTGTGCTAAATAATGATACCTCTATACTAGGAGTGGCCAAAGTGTGCTAAATACTGATACCTCCATACTAGGAGTGGCCAAAGTCTGCTAAATAACGATACCTCTACACCAGGGGTGACCAGATACTGCTACATAATGATACCTCTATATCACAGGTGGCCAAAGTGTGCTAAATAATGATACCTCTATACTGGGAGTGGCCAAAGTATGCTAAATAATGATACCTCTATACTCCGAGTGGCCAAAGTGTGCTGAATAATTGATACTTCTATACTCGAAGTGGCCAAAGTCTGATAAATAATGATACCTCCATATCAGGGGTGGCCAAATACTGCTAAATAATGATACATCTATACTAGGAGGGGCCAAATACTGCTAAATAATGATACATCTATACTAGGAGGGGTCAAATACTGCTAAATAATGATACATCTATACTAGGAGGGGTCAAATACTGCTAAATATATAATGATACACCTATAATAGGAGTGGCCAAAGTGTGCTAAATAATGATACCTCTATTTCAGGGGTGGCCAAAGTGTGCTAAATACTGATACCTCTATACGAAGGGTGGCCAAATACTGCTAAATAATGATACCTCTATATCACGAGTGGCCAAAGTATGATAAATAATGATACATCTATACCGGGAGTGGCCAAAGTGGGCTAAATAATGATACCTCTATATTAGGAGTGGCCAAAGTGTGCTAAATAATGATACCTCCATATCAGGGGTGGCCAAATACTGCTAAATAATGATATCTCTATATCAGGGGTGGCCAAAGTGTGCTAAATACTGATACCTCTATACGAAGGGTGGCCAAATACTGCTAAATAATGATACCTCTATATCACGGGTGGCCAAATACTGCTAAATAATGATACCTCTATATCACGGGTGGCCAAAGTATGATAAATAATGATACCTCTATACTGGGAGTGGCCAAAGTGTGCTAAATAATGATACCTCTATATTAGGAGTGGCCAAAGTGTGCTAAATAATGATACCTCTATACTCGGAGTGGCCAAAGTGTGCTAAATAATGATACCGCTATACTCGGAGTGGCCAAAGTGTGCTAAATAATGATACCTCTATACTAGGAGTGGCCAAAGTGTGCTAAATAATGATACCTCTATACTAGGAGTGGCCAAAGTGTGCTAAATAATGATACCTCTATACTAGGAGTGGCCAAAGTGTGCTAAATAATGATACCTCCATATCAGGGGTGGCCAAATACTGCTAAATAATGATACATCTATACTAGGAGGGGCCATATACTGCTAAATAATGATACATCTATACTAGGAGGGGCCAAATACTGCTAAATAATGATACATCTATACTAGGAGTGGCCAAAGTTTGATAAATAATGATACCTCTACACTAGGAGTGGCCAAAGTTTGATAAATAATGATACCTCTATACTAGGAGTGACCAAAGTTTGATAAATAATGATACCTCCATATCAGGGGTGGCCAAATACTGCTAAATAATGATACATCTATACTAGGAGGGGCCAAATACTGCTAAATAATGATACATCTATACTAGGAGGGGCCAAATACTGCTAAATAATGATACATCTATACTAGGAGTGGCCAAAGTGTGCTAAATAATGATACCTCTATATCAGGGGTATCCAAAGTGTGCTAAATACTGATACCTCTACACAAAGGGTGGCCAAATACTGCTAAATAATGATATCTCTATATCATGGGTGGCCAAAGTATGATAAATAATGATACCTCTATACTGGGAGTGGCCAAAGTCTGATAAATAATGATACACCTATACTCGGAGTGGCCAAAGTGTGCTAAATAATGATACCTCTATACTAGGAGGGGCCAAATACTGCTAAATAATGATACATCTATACTAGGAGTGGCCAAAGTTTGATAAATAATGATACCTCCATATCAGGGGTGGCCAAATACTGCTAAATATTGATGCATCTATACTAGGAGGGGCCAAATACTGCTAAATAATGATACATCTATACTAGGAGTGGCCAAAGTGTGCTAAATAATGATATCTCTATATCAGGGGTAGCCAAAGTGTGCTAAATACTGATACCTCCATACGAAGGGTGGCCAAATACTGCTAAATAATGATACCTCTATATCTCGGGTGGCCAAATCCTGCTAAATAATGATACCTCTATATCACGGGTGGCCAAAGTATGATAAATAATGATACCTCTATACTGGGAGTGGCCAAAGTGTGCTAAATAATGATACCTCTATACTGGGAGTGGCCAAAGTGTGCTAAATAATGATACGCCTATACTCGGAGTGGCCAAAGTGTGCTAAATAATGATACCTCTATACTAGGAGTGGCCAAAGTGTGCTAAATAATGATACGTCTATACTAGGAGTGGCCAAAGTGTGCTAAATAATGATACCTCTATACCAGGGATGGCCAAATACTGCTAAATAATGGTACATCTCTACTATGAGTGGCCTAAGTGTGCTAAATAATGATACCTTTATACGAAGAGTGGCCAAAGTGTGCTAAATACTGATACCTCCATACGAAGGGTGGCCAAATAATGATACCTCTATACAAAGGGTGGCCAAATACTGCTAAATAATGATACCTTTATATCAGGGGTGGCCAAAGTGTGCCAAATAATGATACCTGTATACCAGAAGTGGCCAAAGTGTGCTAAATAATGATACCTCTAGATCAGCTGAGGCCAAAGTCTGCTAAATAATTATACATCTATACCAAGGGTGGCCAAATATTGCTAAATAATGATACCTCTATATCAGTGGTGGCCAAAGTGTGCTAAATAGTGATACCTCAATATTCCGCGTGGCCAACGTCTGCTAAATAATGATACCTCTATATCAGCTGTGGCCAAAGTCTGCTAAATAATGATACATCTATAGCAGGGGTGGCCAAATATTGCTAAATAATGATAACTCTATATCTGGGGTGGCTAAAGTGTGCTAAATAATGATACCTCTATACTAGGAGTGGCCAAAGTGTGCTAAATAATGATTCCTCTATATCAGGGGGTGGCCAAAGTCTGATAAATAATACCTGTATACGAGGAGTCGCCAAAGTGTGCTAAATAATGATACCTCTATATCCGGTGTGGTGAAAGTCTGCTAAATAATGATACCTCTATATTAGGGCTGGACAAAGAGTGCTAAATAATGATACCTCTATATCAGGGTTGGCCGAAGTCTGGTCCAGGGAGGGTCGAGTGATGGTGGGCTTATATATATATATAAACATATATATAATTTATTTTTTATTTTATTTTTTTATAAAAGGGATGGATATTCTATATCAGGGGTGTCCAAACCACAGAGGGCTACACACTAAAAAATTAAAGTAAGCGCGGGGCAATTTTGACATTTTCCAATTTCAAAACCAACTTTAAATCAGTTTGTTGACATAAAGGCTGAATTATCTCATGTTTTATTGGCTAAACAGCCTTTTTTTCAAATGTGCATTATTTCTATGTTCAAAATGGAATATCTAATGTGAAGTATTTGGAGCCTTAAATGGAAAAAATATTCATAACATCATGGCTTTTGGTTCATTATATAGTGAGCAATGACTGTTTAAAAAAAAAAAAAAAGACTAAAAGTATAAGGGACCAAAGAAGCCCCCACTCATAAAAGCGTAAAATAACTCAAACAAATATGTATTATTTTCACTTTCAACGCTCAAATCTGTGGATCCACTTCACATCAATCTTTGAATAGACATTTTTATTCTTTTGAGCAAAAAATATTCCAACATTAGTGTCAATATTTCTCGTTGCTCTTTTATTCTACTTTTTAATATTATTTTTTTTGGAATATTTTTAAAAATGTGCCGCAGACCTTAAAAACACTTTGAACACTCTGCCTTATATGTACTTATTTTCTGCCAAAATGGAAAGAACGGATACATTTAGTAAGAAAAGAGCACTTTACTGATGCATCGTATTTCCAGGCTTTTGCAGGCCATATAATCATGTCAGTGGTGGGCAAAGGGTTAAAAAATGTTTTTTTTTTAAAATATATATCTTTTTAAAATTATTCAAACATTTAAAAAAAAATTTTTTTCCAACCAGTTGTATATATTCTTAAATCACTGAAAAAAAATTATATCACTATATAACATGTATTTAGTATTTGGATAATAAATATTTATTAAGATAAAAAAAATTTAAAAAATCAGCCGCAATTTTGTATGCAGATCAATATTTAACTGCTAGCATCGTGTCTTATGAACACAAATGTTAAAAACATCCTTATATTTTTTCTTAATGCAACATTGGATTTGTAGTTTACACTATTCATTTGGAAACACTGGAAACTACCACAATTAGTAATATTAATACAAAACAATGACAATAAAAAGTGTGTTCCCTTTAGCATCGCAGACCCTAATGATGTCTAATGGGGGGGCCTCCTGCTTGGTTTCAACCCCAGGACACCAGACTCTCTAATTGCCATGGCAACTAATGAGATGGAGAGATGAAAAGGCTCGTTAGAAATACTGGGGCTATTATTAACCACTTTGTAGCGTTCCAAACAAGGCAATTAAAAGGTTTTAAGAGTTTGAAAGTGTAAAGAGCATTAGGATATCATGCAGGCATCAAGTGGGGCACCTGAAGCAAAAAGTCAAAAAGGTTCAATCGTATTTTGACAACCCAGTAGGAATCTCCATGATTAAGCTGTTTAAAATATAAAATATTCTACATAATTCAGATTAATTGAAATAAACACTTTCAAGTCTTGACTATTAAAAACAGAAATAACCTGCAGTGGTTTCTTAAAATAGACTTTTATTTACATGTAAAACAAATACATTATACAAAATCCTGACAATTTTTGTTTAAAAACCAAAACCAAAATCATTCCTATTTACATAATAACATTTTATCAATGGACAAGCCTTTAATAAAAAAAAATAAAAAAAATGAATACCGAGAAGGAATAACTGGCCTGAGTTGTGTCTTTTAGTGGTCCAAAAAGTTAAAAATACTTCTCTGGGGGCCTTTTGTATGTTCAACAGACGTGTCCAGTCTGCAGACCCTTTTTGCTGCTGGGTTCATCGCAGCCGTGTTTCTTCTCTTCTTCATTGTCTGTGGATCAAACATAACATTCTTCATTATTGTCTCAAATGTGACATAAATCCATGAAGCTGCATACACGTTGGAGTATGTGGGCTTTGGCCCCATCTACTGGCAAAACACAGGCATCTGGCTAATAATAAGCTCTGGAACAAAACAATACATTTCAGATCGTGAGTGTTCAAACTATTTCCACCAGAGGTCACATCCTCAAAAATTAAAAGATGGGATGGCACTTTGAAATATTTACAAAACCCAAAACCAGTGAAGTTGGCATGTTGTGTAAATCGTAAATAAAAACAGAATACGACTTGTCCAGGGTGTACCCCGCCTTCCGCCCGATTGTAGCTGAGATAGGCTCCAGCGCCCCCACGACCCCAAAGGGAATAAGCGGTAGAAAATGGATGGATGGATGGACAATGATTTGCAAATCCTTTTCAACTTATATTCAATTGAATAGACTATTACTAGATATTTAATGTTCGAACTGAGAAACTTTATTCATTTTTTTGCAAATAATCAATCAATAACTTAGAATTTAATGGCAGCAACACTTTGCAAAAAAGTTGTCACAGGGGCATTTTTACCACTGTGTTACATGGCCTTTCCTTTTAACCACACTCTTCACACTGAGGAGACCAATTTTTTAAGCTTTTCAGGTGGAATTCTTACCCATTCTTGCTTGATGTACAGCTTAAGTTGTTCGACAGTCCGGGGTCTCCGTTGTCGTATTTGGCACTTTATAATGTACCGCACGTTTTCAATGGGAAGCCGGCGGCGTTTCTGGGTGTTGTTGATAAATGGCTTTCGCTTTGCATAGTAGAGTTATAACTTGCACTTACAGATGTAGTGACAAACTGTAGTTACTGACAGTGGTTTTCTGAAGTGTCCCTGAGCCCATGTGGTGATATCATTTACAAACTGATGTCGGTTTTTGATGCAGTACCACCTGAAGTATCGTGCAGTGATTTCTCCAGATTCACAAAGTAACAATTTGAATGTAGACTCGTCAGAGCACAGATCGCTTTTCCACTTTGCATCAGTCCATCTTAAAAGAGTTCGGGCCCAGCCAAACTGGCGGCATTTCTGGGTGTTGTTGATAAATGGCTTTTGCTTTGCATTGTAAAGTTTTAACTTGCACTTACAGATGTAATGACGAACTGTAGTTACTGACAGTGGTTTTCTGGAGTGTTCCTGGGCCCATGTGGTGATATCATTTACAAACTGATGTCGGTTTTTGATGCAGTACCACCTGAAGTATCGTGCAGTGATTTCTCCAGATTCACAAAGTAACAATTTGAATGTAGACTCGTCAGAGCACAGATCACTTTTCCACTTTGCATCAGTCCATCTTAAAAGAGTTCGGGCCCAGCCAAACTGGCGGCATTTTTGGGTGTTGTTGATAAATGGCTTTTGCTTTGCATTGTAAAGTTTTAACTTGCACTTACAGAATTAATGACGAACTGTAGTTACTGACAGTGGTTTTCTGGAGTGTTCCTGGGCCCATGTGGTGATATCATTTACAAACTGATGTCGGTTTTTGATGCAGTACCACCTGAAGTATCGTGCAGTGATTTCTCCAGATTCACAAAGTAACAATTTGAATGTAGACTCGTCAGAGCACAGATCACTTTTCCACTTTGCATCAGTCCATCTTAAAAGAGTTCGGGCCCAGCCAAACTGGCGGCATTTCTGGGTGTTGTTGATAAATGGCTTTTGCTTTGCATTGTAAAGTTTTAACTTGCACTTAGAGATGTAATGACGAACTGTAGTTACTGACAGTGGTTTTCTGGAGTGTTCCTGGGCCCATGTGGTGATACCCTTTACACACCGATGTCACTTTCTGATGCAGTACCGCCTGAGGAATCATAGGTCACGGACATTCAATGTTGGTTTTCAGCCTTGCCGCTTACGTGCAGTGATTTCTCCAGATTCTCTGAATCTTTTGATGATATTACGGACCGTAGATGATGAAATCCCTAAATTCCCTGCAAAAATTGTTTGAGAAATAAACTGTTGGACAATTTGCTCAGGCATTTGTTGACAAAGTGGTGACCCTCGCCCCATCCTTGTTTGTGAATGACTGAGCATTTCATGGAAGCTGCTTTTACACCCAATCATGGCACCCACCTGTTCCCAATTAACCTGTTCATTCGTGGGATGTTCCAAATAAGTGTTTGATGAGCATTCCTCAACTTTCTCAGTCTTTTTTGCCACTTGTGCCAGCTTTTTTGAAACATGTTGCAGGCATCAAACTCCAAATGAGCTAATATTTGCAAAACATAACAAAGTTTACCAGTTCAAACGTTAAATAACTTGTCTTTGCAGTGTATTCAATTGAATATAGGTTGAAAAGGATTTGCAAATCATTGTAGTCTGTTTTTATTTACCATTTACACAACGTGACAACTTCACTGGTTTTGGGTTTTGTAGAATTTTGCAAAAAAGTGAAGTGAAGTGAAGTGAATTATATTTATATGGGGACGGCGTGGCGCAGTGGGAGTGGCCGTGCGCAACCCGAGGGTCCCTGGTTCAATCCCCACCTAGTACCAACCTCGTCATGTCCGTTGTGTCCTGAGCAAGACACTTTTCCCTTGCTCCTGATGGGTGCTGGTTAGCGCCTTGCATGGCAGCTCCCTCCATCAGTGTGTGAATGTGTGTGTGAATGGGTAAATGTGGAAGTAGTGTCAAAGCGCTTTGAGTACCTTAAAGGTAGAAAAGCACTATACAAGTACAACCCATTTATCATTTATTTATATAGCGCTTTTCTCTCGTGACTCAAAGCGCTTTACAAAGTGAAACCCAATATCTAAGTTACATTTTTAAACCAGTGTGGGTGGCACTGGGAGCAGGTGGGTAAAGTGTCTTGCCCAAGGACACAACAGCAGTGACTAGGATGGCAGAAGCGGGGATTGAACCTGCAACCCTCAAGTTGCTGGCACGGCCACTCTACCAACCGAGCTATACCGCTATAAAAAGCCACTAATTCTGCAAATGGTGCTTTTGGACACCCCATTAGAGGCAATTAAATGGTTTAATCACCATGTTAAGAGGCTTTTGATCAATATTTTGTCAATTATTATCTCTTGTTACTTCTCTATGACTTACATATTGTTGTCTGCGTCGACGAGCACATTTAGCCTTGTGTAACTCTCTGCCTTACACACAGACAACATCTCTTCTTGTGCACTTCCAGTCAGCATTTTGAGAGCAAGCTGGAAGAATAAGCTTGAGCTGTGAGTAGCCAGGTGTTGCACTCAACACGCCACAAAGGGTAAGTGTACAGTAAAGAACCCTCATTACCTTCCATTCTTTCCATCTTTAGCGCTTGTTAAGATCACAAAACGCAAATATAAAAAATTATTTCCTCCTCTCACTATCCTCATCCTTTTAGATGTCACTGCAGGCTTTGATACCATTTCACTCACGGTCTTCCTCAATAGACTGGACAGTATTGGCACCACAAACACCAGAGGTGGGGGAAATAATCGATTTTTAGATGCAGCGCAATTTGGACATAGACGATTATAAAATCGATTAGTAAACGTCAATAATATACTCTATTGTAAATAAAGTAATGCACACAGTTCTAAAATTTGTCTGACCGCTGTGAGCCACCTCATCAAGAGATGAGACCAGCTCCTTTATTTTAGGGCACTTATGTTCCAGTTTTGCACACATTTCCATTCATTTAATAAATGTGGGAATTAATTTAACAGTTTCTTATTACAAATGCACTGTTTTTAAAGTTGCAAGTGATAAACGCTTATTTGGTGAAACGAAAAACAAATGCAAAACTGCATCAATATACATAAATTAAATATGCAGGTCCCTGGACTGGTTGGGGACCACTGCTCTAACCGACTGACTCTATGGTAAAGATGTACACTTGGCCCATCTTCTTCCTTGGTGTCAAACAATAAGACGTTATTTCTTTGTGAAGCGCTGATTCTTCTACTCACATGATTCTGAGGACCGTCTGAAGTGGAGCCGTCCTTCTCCGGCGACAACGTCTGGAAGAGAAATCCGCGACTGTTTCGGGGTGCCAGTGGATTTCCCTCGGATATGGAGGCTAACTTCTGCAGGACAGACGGAGGCTGACTCAATAGGGAACCTCTCTTCACCTGCAGGGATATAATAGGACACATAGTCACAAACAATATACGATGATAATAATAATAATAGATATGACAATAATAATAAGAGAATGCTAATAGGCTACTTAGTGACTCTAGTAAAGTCTTTATACACAATGATGTACCTGTGAGGGCTGCGAGGGTCTGAGAAAGGGATTGAGGGATGATGTCTTTTGTGTTGGTGGTGCTGCCACAGGAAGCTCTGGTTTGTAAATGAGCAATTAGTCATTTTCAAATTCTGTATTTGTATCTTTGTATGTGATCTTAACACTTTGCTCGCTGGCTGTTTCTGTTAGGTTCATTAAAAAGATTGTGATGCGAGTGGCGTTCTGATGAGACTCAGTATCAAACCAACCTTTCTTCTGCAGCGTCTTGGCAGTCAGCTTCTTGGCCAACCTCATGAAACGGCTATCTTCCTCTCCGATCTTCTCGTCATCCTCATCCAAGTCCAGAGCGGCACCTTTATTGGCTTTCTGTTGGGACTGAATAAACATACGGAAATAAAGAATTGTACTTTTCTAAAAATATGTGTTTCATAAAAAACCTACCTGTTCTCGGAGCCATTGTTCTCTTTCCAACCTCTCCTTCCTCCTCCGGATTTCATTCTGATCGACGTCTTCGTCCTCCTCCTGCTCATCCTCCTCACCCTCAGCTCCGGTTCGGTCTGTGTAGAAGCCGTCATCTGCCAAGAAATATTAAAATTATAATTTTTTTTTGGTAATATAAATGTGGGGGAAACAAAAAAAATGTGCTATTGCTATTGTTTGTAAACACACCCATGTTTTTCCAGCGGAAATGACGAGCTCGTCCAGGGCCATCAGAGTGCAAATCGCCATCCGCCAGGTAGCGCTCCTGGTACAGCCTCAGACGTCGTTTGTCATCATCCATTATCTGCTTCCTGTTTAACAACACGTGCAATACTATAACCTCAAAATAGTAGCTTATCAATCATTTTAGGAGGACGTTGCAGTGTTAAATGTGGCAGAAAAAACATGCACATGCTTAATAATAAAATGGCTGTGCGATACATCCTGTCTGAGTGCGCTAACAAATTAAGAGTCCCAGACGAATAGCTCACACAGGGTTTTTCCTTAATGTAACTGAATGTGGCGTACCGCCTTGCTTTATTCATGGCCGCCACACCTTGAAAATATGTTTTTTTTAACAGGAAAATAAATTAAGGTGTTATAATCAGGCATGTTCTCATGTCACAGCTAGACATTTTCGGGTCTCCCTATGTCTAGCATTAAAAGATTACAATTGGTACAAAATGCGGCTGCTAGACTTTTGACAAGAACAAGAAAGTTTGATCATATTACGCCTATACTGGCTCACCTGCACTGGCTTCCTGTGCACTTAAGATGTGACTTTAAGGTTTTACTACTTACGTATAAAATACTACACGGTCTAGCTCCGTCCTATCTTGTCGATTGCATTGTACCATATGTCCCGGCAAGAAATTTGCGTTCAAAGAACTCCGGCTTATTAGTGATTCCCAGAGCCCAAAAAAAGTCTGCGGGCTATAGAGCGTTTTCTATTGGGGCTCCAGTACTATGGAATGCCCTCCCGGTAACAATTAGAGATGCTACCTCAGTAGAAGCATTTAAGTCCCATCTTAAAACTCATTTGTATACTCTAGCCTTTAAATAGCCCCCCTGTTAGACCAGTTGATCTGCCGTTTCTTTTCTTTTCTCCTCTGCTCCCCTTTTCCTTGAGGGGGGGGGGGCACAGGTCCGGTGGCCATGGATGAAGTGCTGGCTGTCCAGAGTCGGGACCCGGGGTGGACCGCTCGCCTGTGCATCGGCTGAGAACATCTCTGCGCTGCTGACCCGTCTCCGCTCGGGATGGTGTCCTGCTGGCCCCACTATGGACTGGACTCTTACTATTATGTTGGATCCACTATGGACTGGACTCTCACAATATTATGTCAGACCCACTCGACATCCATTGCTTTCGGTCTCCCCTAGAGGGGGGGGGTTACCCACATATGCGGTCCTCTCCAAGGTTTCTCATAGTCATTCACATCGACGTCCCACTGGGGTGAGTTTTTCCTTGCCCTTATGTGGGCTTTGTACCGAGGATGTCGTTGTGGCTTGTGCAGCCCTTTGAGACACTTGTGATTTAGGGCTATATAAATAAAGATTGATTGATTGATGTGATTTGACCACAATGAAAAAGACTGAAAACATTTACGGGGGTCTGGGGGACAAAGCTCCTGGTTTTTCACCAATTTAACATGCTAAAATTAACAAAGACAGCACCATTTGAAGAAAATATTTTAGTGTTTAAAGACATGAAAACATCATTAATAGAACATACCATGCTTCAAGTTGTTTCATATGTTTTTGACGTTTCGCATGTACTTCCAAAGCCTTGAAACCTCGTGATCCATAGTCAATATTATCATGACACCACGTGCACAAAACCTTTCCGGGACGATCGATTTTCCGAATAAAATCACCGAACAAAGTCGTAACTTCCTTCTTCCCAACAGTATCAGTGATTTCCCTTTCCATCCAGTCCCATCGAAACTTATTTTTGACATGTTTATCAATTTCTTTTACTCGTAAAGCGTCCTTTCTCTCGAGAACCGGCATCTCGTTTACACATGGAAAATGGCGGTAATAACCATTATGAATGATGACGTTATTAATGTCATCATTCATAACAGATGTCCTGATTGGTCACAAGGAACATATCGACCAATCAACTACGGCGTAATATAAACTATGTCTCGAATCTTGATTTAGGGTCGGGGAAAAAAACGGAAAAACGGGAGATAATTATTTTTTTCCCCCGAGATTAAAAAAGACGGAATTCCGACTTTAGACGGAAAAATCACATACCTGTATAATGTATTGTAACCTCCAGAAGAAGTTACAAAGTTTGACGCTACTTTTAACTTTTATTGCCAATTGTGTGATGACATAGGTTTTACCTTTTGTGCAAACACTTTTGTCTCTGTGCTTCCCCAGATACACAACACTGTTTGATCAAATCAAAACCACACAAACAAACATTATCAACAGCAAATTGTTACAGTATGAATGGATATATATCGGCTATTATGTGCGCACTATTGACGAGTGATGCACCGAAAATTCGGCCACGAAAAAAGACTGACCACCGGAACATCGCTGCCGAAACTGGATGTAAACAAGACGCACGGGACTGTCTAGAACGTACTAAGCATGTCTGCGATGTTGACGGAGCTTTGATGTATCCAAAACATAACCATGGATAGCGATCTACAATGTGTGCAAACACTAAGAGGACAGTGGCGACTTTTAAGGAGCGAAAGTAGCAGCAGAGCCAAGCAAGTGTGACATCATGATCGCTGCAACTCCCTTTTCGTCAGGGACATTGAGAGACAGAAGTAAGGTACAGAGTCTATAAACACGGTACATTATATAATAACACCAGAAAAGATGCCAAATGTGTTGCTTGTCATTTTTAATGAACTAGTAATTGAAAGTCTATAAACACTTGAAAAATTCTATAAACACTTGAAAAATAAGCAGCAACTATTGAAAATATGGCAAAGCAACAGTACCGTATTTTCCGCACTATTAGCCGCACCTAAAAACCACAAATTTACTCAAAAGCTGACAGTGCGGCTTTTAACCCGGTGCGCTTTATATATGGATAAATATTAAGATTCATTTTCATAAAGTTTCGATCTCGCAACTTCGGTAAACAGCCGCCATCTTTTTTCCCGGTAGAACAGGAAGCGCTTCTTCTTCTACGCAAGCAACCGCCAAGGTAAGCACCCGCCCCCATAGAACAGGAAGCGCTTCTTCTTCTACTGTAAGCAACCACCCGCCCGCGTAGAAGAAGAAAAAGCGCGCGGATATACCGTACGTTTCATTTCCTTTGTGTGTTTACATCTGTAAAGACCACAAAATGGCTCCTACTAAGCGTCAGGGATCCAGTTCATGAAAAGACGCAATCTCTCCATCCGCACACGGATTACTATTTCACAGCAACTGATATTCCTGTGAACGCACTGTGGATACAACGGGAGCACGTACGGTGAATATTCGCACCACAGGGAATGAGAAGTCATCCTTCACTGTGGTTCTAGCTTGCCATGCTAATGGCCAGAAACTTCCACCCATGGTGATATTCAAAAGGAAGACCTTGCCAAAAGAGACCTTTCCAGCTGGCGTCATCATAAAAGCTAACTCGAAGGGATGGATGAAGAAAAGATGAGCGAGTGGTTAAGGTAAGTTTAAGTTTACGCGAAGAGGCCGGGTGGCTTTTTTCACGCAGCTCTGTCCATGTTGATATACGTATGTTTGTGATTGCACATTTGCGTACATTTTGGGAGTGAACAGAGTTGTTAGAACGCTGGTTTTTAATATATTATTAAAGTTTGACTGACCTATCTGACTGTTTTTTTGACATTCCTTTAGCGCAGTTAGATGCGGCTTACAACACCGGGCGGCTTATAGGTGGACAAAGTTTTGAAATATGCCGTTCATTGAAGGCGCGGCTTTTAACCCAGGGCGCCTTATGGTGCGGAAAATACGGTACATAAAAATATATGTTAATACGGATTATAATAGATTTTAATTTTTTTTAATGTTTGTATATATTTTTGGCACGATGATGTCATGGTGACCATGCCCCTAACCACGCCCCAATCGCCAAAGGTATCTTGGCAATCTAGGGGAAACCCTGCTCACATTTAATACCTTAATACTTATTGTAGTAATAGATTATTGCAATGTAATTACATGATCACTTGCAATTATTTTGTTCTTTCAGAATTGCACTTTTAAATCTTCGGGGGAAGTTTAAACTGTCCTAGGTTTTTATGGTAAAGAATAAAAAATAAGTACATTTTTAATCTTGTAACAGATTTGAGACATTTTCAATACTTACGTGTACATCGACTCCAATCTAATTGTGATTAATCGATTTAGAACCTTATGAATCAAAACCAAATCAATTTGGAAAATGACCAGGATAGCTAGCACTTCTCTTTACGAAATGAATATTTTGTATAAACCATAGTGAATAAACCCTATGGGAAAACACACTTCACAACTGCAGCGTGGTATCTAAAATGTTACTTCTTACCAAGCAAAAGGGATAACTGAAAGCAGCCAATGCATGGGGGTTATGACATTCTACTCACATGTGGATCTTGTTGACCTGGTCCTGCAGCTCTTCATCAGAGGGTAGCTCCTCCAGAAGCTCCTCTTCCTCGTACTCGCTCCCTCCGTCGTCGTCTTCGTCGTCACTGGCTTCTTCGCTGCCCGACAGCTCGGCCTCAGAGTCCACGAAGTTGGTCAAGCGCCTACAAAAACACCACACAAGTCAGCACAGAAAATGAAGTATACTGTAAATACCTATATATGTATAAATAAATAGCTAGATTAGAATAGTTTTGCCTATGATAAAAATAACTTCAATGTCAACAATATGTCGATTCTTCACTCACATTTTCTTCTTTTTCACCTTCTTATTACTAGGTGCAAACACTCCATTCATCTCCTCCTCTTCTACCTCGTTGTTCTCTTCTTTTTCATCATCATCATCATCATCTTCTACTCCCTCGCCTTCACTGACTTCATCATCGTCTTCCTGTAAGACAATTAGACATGTGTTATTTTGATTCAAGGTAAACCAAGACATAAATGTTTGCTTTTGTGGGCTGGAGACAAACATGCTGACATACCACATCTGACAGAAGCCGGAACTCACAGTCTTCTTCTTCTTCCTCCTCCTCCTCATCCTCCTCTGGTGTCTTTTTACTATCAGAGAGAATGTATCATGTATATTCTTTAAGAGGGACACCAGCATTTAATAAGAGACTTAGACTAATCCTTAGGCAAGAAATGCAGACAATCATACGTAACAATATAATAGTACCGGTCTTGTGCTGGTGAACCTGAGTGAAGAGAACCTAAAAAATATATATAAAAAAAACAACAACAAAAACGGATGTTAAATATCCAATTCGCACAAAAGTAATGAGACAAGGAGGGTACCTGAGATGGGAAATTTGCCAGAGCACAGCCCTAGCAGCTGATCCATGGTGTTGTCTTCCTCGTGTTCTTCCTCCTTGCTCTTTCCAGCCTGTGACTTCTCTTGCTTCTGTGTTGATGGAAATGCTCCTGAGCACAGTGCCAGAAGTTCCTCCGTCTGCGTTTCCCTGGGGCTTGGTGCCGCTTGGCCACTATTGCTGCTCTCCGCCGTTCTAAAAACACCGGAGCACAGACCTAAAAGCTCCCCCATGTTGGCATCCATGGCATTTTCGTCCAGGCTGCCCAAGATCAGCTGTCTCTTGTGGGAGAGGGCTGGCGCACCAGGCCGAAGGCCAACATTCAGGAAGCCGTCCGCGTCGAGTAATTGGGAATGAGCGTCGTCCTCCAGTGAGAAGCGACCTTGGGAGTCTCCGACCAGGCTGGGCCCAGCAGCCACTGCACCCATGGGCTCGGAGTCCACACCTGGTGAGGGAGGTGCGTACAAGTCTTGGGAGTCCTCAACCGGGAGGCACAGCGATGGCTCAGAGAGTTTACCAGAGCTCTGGCGGACAGAGAACCAGTGAAGATGTCACAAACACTGACCATCAGACACGGCTACAAATTTGTTTTCAAATTGTGCATTTACGAGACTGAATAGTTTCATTATTTGGGTGATGTTGAGCGGGCCTTAGTATGCGGTGGTATATGTTTAAGTGGAAGTATAGTCCTTCAAGTTGCGTGCAGCTGCAGCAGGACACCTGCCCTTACACACATCTCAAAAGGCTTTGGGATGAAGGAGCATACCTGCCAACTTTTGAAATCAGAAAAACCTAGTAGCCAGGGTCCAGGGGCCGCAGGCCCCGGTAGGTCCAGGACAAAGTCCTGGTGGGGGGTTCAGGCTTCGCCCCCGACGCAAAATGATTATTAGCATTCAGACAGGTTAAAATGTTGCTAAAACCATCACTTTTCTATCAGTCACAGTGACTTTTCAAAACAAAAATATTACAGCAAAAATCATATGGGTTGATTGACATGTTTATTCTGTAAGCTAACTTCAATAGTTTGAAATTATTTTGACAGTTAATGCCAGTTATCCTGTCAACCTTTCACAAGACTTCAATTTGTTAATTGAAAGTATAAACAGTATAAACACTTTTTACAGTAAACAAATGGTAAAACAGTACTAAACAATTCCATAAAAAAAAAAATTGGTGTCTATATTAACTTTCTGTCCAAGCTTGTATAATCTACTGCCTTGTTCAATTGTATAAAATATTCTGTGCCTAAAATTCACATTTCTATCACAATTATCATACTGTAAACATGGTAAGCTAACTTCATTAAAATTAATAGCCCTGTCAATAGCATGGAATTACAATTCAAATGTATTTTTTTTGTAAGCCTTTCAAAAGAATTCAAAATATGAAAAATTAATGAAAATTAATTTAAGCCATCAGACACTTGAAAAGTGGCACATCACATCTCTAATGTAATCATTTTAACTTTTCAACAGAAATAGCACTGCAAAAATATTAAGGACATACTTTTGGTAGTTATGCTGTCAACATTTAACAAGATTTCTTCAACTTGGACTTGAAAGCATAAATAGTATAAACACTTTTAACAGTATAACAGTACTAAACAATTCCAATAGATAACATTGGTGTCATTACCTTTTTGTGGCTAAAATCCGAAAAACGTTGAAAGTTTTCCACTTGTATCGCTAGCAACGGCATTAGACTTGTGTTCTTTTGTCCCAACGTGGTCTTTTACATCGCTAATTCCTCCGTGTCCGATCGAAAAATCTTGTCTGCACAAGGTGCAATTCGCGTAGTTTTCACCCTTTTTGGAACGGATAATTATTCCCGGATAGGCTTTTGAATATTCTTCACGGAATGACTGCAGCTTTCTTTTCGGTTTAAGACTCGTTTGCGATTTTTCTCCGGCTGATTCCATGATCGTTCGCTCGTTTGGAAACAATGGCAACAGGTGCCTCGTGCTTGGCAGCGGTGCTATAAATAGCCTCGCGCATTTTAAAAAAAAATTTTTTTTTAATTAATGAAAAACCGTATTTTTTATCACTGCAACCGTAACCCGGAATAGGTTGATGAAAACCGTACTAATTACGGGAAAACCGGAGTAGTTGGCAGGTATGAAGGAGGATGGTTTGTAATCCACAGAACGTTTCCCTCCTTTAAAATGACTAAAATAACTGGTGTGGGAATACAGACAGCCATGGTGGAGGAAGAAGATCACCCAACGTGCCTAACATTTGCAGACATGATGCAAGAGAAGGCAACACATCGAACATGACAGGATCTACGGGACCACCAACTATTGCTAAAGGCGGATGTAACAATATCAAAATCTCACAGTACGATATTGTCACAGTATTAAGGCCACGGTACAATATTATTGAGGTATTTTTCCAAAAACAAACAAAAAAAAAGATTTGGTAAAAATGCGATAGTGTGTATACTGAAGTGGAAGGACTGTTTAGGATAAATACAATTACTGTAATTGAGTTGAGTTTATTTGGAACATGCATGCATACAACATGATACATCACAATTTCCAGTTTCTCTAGTAAACATGTTTGAAAAGTAGTAGGAAGAAGCAGAGCTTATTTAATCCTACACCTTGTCCTTTACATATCAGTTGCAAACTCTTTTGTTCACTTCCTTTTCTCAATTTTTTTCCACAAAATACTCCATAAGCAATAACATTAAAAATAAATAAATATTTAGTGAAGTAAGTTGTACTTCATATCGTTATATAAATAAGATTACCTAGAAAAGGAATGGATGGATGAAATAAAATCAGAATGTTTATCATGGTTCTTCTTCTTTGTATTTTGTAAACAGTTTAAGTTTGAAGAGGTTTCTTGAAGTGGATAATATTAGTACATTTGTTTGATTTCTTTGCTTAATCCATTCCATAATTTAATTCCAGGTCTTAAGTGTTGTATGTGCGTACAAATGTTATATTTCTCCTCTTTTGTTGAGAAAAATTGTTGTATATTCTTGGGTAGCAGGTTATAGTTTGCTTTGTGCAAAGTTTTAGCTGTTTGCAAATTCACGTCGTGGAATTTCAGTATTTTCGATTCAATGAATAAAGGGTTTGAATGTTCTCTATATCCAAATAATGTGCAAATAATACAAAATGTATCAAACTCAAGATACAAAATACGTTTGCAGACAGGCACTTTTTAATTACCAGTCGACATGTAATGGACTGTCCCACGTACGGTTCTGGTCAGCGCCAACTAAGTGACTTGACTTAATTGTGTGGCTATGATCTTCCTCGCTTCGACATACATTTCTGGCAACATTTCTCATGCGAAATATGCCCGGCTTGGCAACTGGAGAAGAGTTTTGATTTGGGCATACATGGTAAACAACTCAAATTAACAAGTAGACATATCGTGGGTTTCCTGGACATCGTCTACATCGCTAAAAAAAAAAAAAATCTAAAAGAAGAGAAACCCATTGCCACCTTCCACTAGTTTTTTAAATATATAAATCGCCCGCTTGAATATTCCCTCTTTCTTATCTATGACTCTCTCATCGTCATTTGGGATGTTTGGCGTCATTTCCCTTCCTGGTTCGATGACCCGCCCTATCCTGCCTCTGATTGGCCTGTCCCTAATGTTTTGCCATAATCTCAACCAATCATGACCCATCATAGTAAACAACCAACCAATCATGTATGTACATGCAAGCACATCTTGGAAGGAGGAAGGGGAGGGGTTTAGTAGCCCATGGAGTTTTGCAAGGGAGTGAGAAGCGGGGGAGAACAAGGAACACAACAAATAAGCGGCGTTTGGTCATTTGAAACGTGAAATAAATTATATCGATATTTTCTTAATTCATATCTTGTTTAAAAATATATCGATATATCTTACAAACTCGATATATCGCCCAGCCCTAGTTGTGTCGATGTAGTTTAGTTCATATCCATCCAGATCAAAATCTATTCCTTTTGTATCATCAATCCATGTTTCTGTGACAGCTATCACTTTGAAGGGTTCATTTAATTGTTTTAAAAAGTCCTTCATGTTGTTGTAATTTGCGTACAAGCTTCTGCTATTAATGAATAATGGACAATTTGTTATCACATTTAATGTTGCTGTTATAGTGTTAATCTGTATAATAAAAACAATTATTACTAATGTGGGAGAAAACATTTGTATCTGGATCTTGTCAGAGGCAGATATTTACATATATCCGAATTTAAGTTGTACTTCTTTCATTTCTTAGTCATATTTGAAAACAGCTCGTGTTTTCCATTTATTCTCTTTATGCTCTGTCAGCAAGTATACTATGTGTGATAACCTTGAGTTCTTTGGAATGTGTTTAGACTAGCATTTTGTTTTGTCTACAGAGATGGGACGAGAGAGAGGGTGGTGGGATCGGGAAGACAGACCATTTTGGGAGGCGCAATAGAATGTTCTATGGTTAGACTGGTCTCAATCAATGTATATTGGCAAAGCTTTGAGAATATACAACAAAATACCTATTCTGTCTCTGGTGGTTTTTCAACTCAGCTTTAAGTGTCGGAAAGAACTTAGGAGCGAATTGTGACTTGAATTCCCTGGGAGGAACAACTGGTCCAAAACGCAACAAATTCCAACTTTCCAAATCCTGTTTTTTTGTGAGCTTTGTTGCAGAAGTTTTTCAGTTCCATATGTTCTTGTTCAACAATCTTTGATGTTGTTTCAATAATCTCTATAAGTGTAGGTGGATGCACTCCTGAATCTATGTCTTCTTGTTTAGTGGTCCCTTGGAACATAGTAGTGTTGGTGTTGAATTTAGGTGTTTGTTTTCCATCAGACTCCATTATCCCTGCTTTCTTAAGTCACTTGCTTTCTTAGCGATTTCAGCATTACGTTTTGTGAGATGCTCATTCATGTACACATGTATTCCCTTCAGCTAATTGAACACAAACATAATGCTCAACTGTTCTAATCATATTCATTATTACTAACATTAATTTTATGGGTAAAGAATTGTGCGGGAACATCCATTGTTACAAGCAAATATAAAAACAAATGTCAATATAAACATCTAGTTTAACAAGTGTAAAACAATAATGTTCAGTTTAGTGTCTGTCTTTATACTTTTACTTTCTGAGAAACAGTGTACTCTACAGTAGACATTTTTTTTATGTCAGTTTGGAAAATTCTGACTATTTAACTTTTAATAAAGTAAAAACCTTACAAATTAATGGCTTCAAATACCTTTTTCCGGCTGATAGTTTATCAAGTGCTTCTCATATATCGTATTCCCCGCGGTGTGCAATGTCTGCGCTCCCACTGGCCGTGCGCTGTGACTGGCTCTGTGCCGGTTTGGAAAGGCTTGAGAGGAAGGTGGCGTGTTTTGCTTGGCAGTACGCATACTTTATAACCTCTGCTAAAGATGTTATGTTTTTGCCAGGGTTTGTTTGTTCGCAACATAACTCACAGCTATAGATGGATTTTAATGACATTTTCAGGAAATGTCAGAAAAAAAAAAAATCCTCTAATCTACTTCGAACACTCTTCTCCCGCATGCTTCCTCTTTTTCCTCCCCTTTAAGGCACCCCACACCGATGCGCAGAGGATTTTGGGAGATCTAGTTTATTTTAAGACCGGCCAAAGCACCAGAAAAAACTATACTGACCAAGTTTTCGTTTGATACCGTCATACGTCAAGGCATTGTGAGGATTTTGAAACCGCAATATCTACAGTACCGGTACCGTACATCCCTACTAAACGCGATAGTAAAGGTACAAATAAAGGTGTCTTCACATAAACTAATTTCACTTTGCATCTGGCATTCGTGACAGAAATACTAACATGTTACTGAGCATGCTAAGGTGGCTAACACCAGCTAGCTAACATGACACAAGGACGAGAGGCTCAAAATAATGTGGTTGTAGCTTAACACTAAAAAAATTATAATTAAGGCATCAAATTATAATCAATTTGTTTGTTTTTTATTGTCATAAAAAAATACAATCATGTGTGCTTACGGACTGTATCCCTGCAGACTGTATTGATCTATATTGATGTATAATGTAGGAACCAGAAATATTAATAACAGAAAGAAACAACCCTTTTGTGCGAATGAGTGTGAATGAGTGTAAATGTGGGAGGGACGTTTTTGGGGTTGGTGCACTAATTGTAAGTGTATCTTGTGTTTTTTATGTTGACTTAAGAAAAAGAAAAAAAAATTGTTTTATTTTTTACATTTCTTGTGCCGCCCGGTACCAATCGATCCACGGACCGGTGGTTGGGCACCACTGCTCTAGCAGGTGACTTTTCAAATGATGCTACATATTAGCAGTAATGCTACTTTTTATAGCAACGCTTTCGCCCCACCCTTGACAAATTACGGTTGTCTGTTCGACATATTCCCACTTGAAGCCAAACCACCGCCAGACGATGGACCCCCTGCTGTTTTTTGGGGGAATTCATTATTCCTTTATTTGTTACCAGATTCGCACCTTCTCTCTCTCGTATTACCACTCGCACGGCTACGCTAGCATCACAGCTAACGCTACCCATGCTGCTACCTCTATGCTGCGCGAGGGCGTATACGTATGTGACGTATGTCGTGACAGTGTGTGACGTGTGTAAGAAGGTGCGCTTGTCTGTCTGTGAGAAGGAGACACAGGAAAGAGCGAGGAGAGCCTGTAGTGTAATGCCTGCGGCTAAAAGCAACTGCGTGAGAACGTATACTCGAATATCACGATATAGTCATTTTCTGTATCGCACAGAGACAAACCCGCGATATATCGCGTGTATCGATATATCGCCCAGCCCTACTCCTGCCTACTTTAATTTTTTTAAACTCTAAGAAGTCTTTATGGAATTATTTATGTTGTGATCTTCTTGAGCCACTTACTGATTACATTTATTTGAATTGTTTGTTGTGGGTTTTTTTTACAAGGAAACTGTCACTCCAGTTGCAGTTTTAGCAATAGTAGTCTGCAATAAGTACCGTATTTTCCGCACTATTAGCCGCACCTAAAAACCACAAATTTTCTCAAAAGCTGACAGTGCGGCTTATAACCCGGTGCGCTTTATATATGGATTAATATTAAGATTCATTTTCATAAAGTTTAGGTCTCGCAACTACGGTAAACAGCCGCCATCTTTTTTCCCCGTAGAAGAGGAAGCGCTTCTTCTTCTACGGTAAGCAACCGCCAAGGTAAGCACCCGCCCCCATAGAAGAGGAAGCGCTTCTTCTTCTACTGTAAGCAACCACCAAGGTAAGCACCCGCCCCCGTAGAAGAAGAAGCGCGCGGATATTACGTTTCATTTCATTTGTGTGTTTACATCTGTAAAGACCACAAAATGGCTCCTATTAAGAGACACGCGTACAACGCAGAATTCAAACTCAAGGCAATAAGTCACGCAGTAGAACACGGAAATAGAGCAGCAACGAGAGAATTAAACATAAATGAATCAATGGTGCGTAGGTAGAGGAAGCAACAAGATGACCTGCGCCACTAAGACAGGGAGACAGCGCCGGACGACATACGCCAACATCTGCCAGTGGATTGTAAATGCCTGGGCGGATATATCGGTCTCAATTGTGGTCCGAGCTTTCCGGAAGGCAGGATTCACGGAACTGCTGGACAACAACAGCGACATTGACTCTGATGACTTCGACGAGACGTAGCCGGCCATTTTGGATGCCGTATTCGCCCAACTTTTTAATTCAGACACTGAAGAAGAATTCAAGGGATTTATGGATGAGAAATAATTTCAGAAAGTGAGCTTTAAATGTTTATTTTGTGTGTTGTGTGACATTAACGTTCGAGCAACGTTGAGTTATTGATGTTGCTATTGCTCTGCGCTAATTTGAGTGTTACTATTTTTGTGATTGCACATTTGCACATTACATTTTGGGGGTGAACAGAGTTGTTAGAATGCTGGTTTGTAATATATTATTAAAGTTTGACTGACCTATCTGACTGTTTTTTTTACATTCCCTTTAGCGCAGCGTAGGCGCGGCTTATAACCCGGGGCGGCTTATAGGTGAACAAAGTTTTGAAATATGCCATTCATTGAAGGTGCGGCTAATAACCCGGGGCGGCTTATAGTGCGGAAAATACGGTACTGCCCTTTATTATTACGGCTTTAAAATTGTAATTAATTTGTTTGTTATCTATTTTAAATATATATGCTGAACTTTAATCATCCATCCATCCATTTCTACCGCTTGTCCCTTTTGGGGTCGCGGGGGGTGCTGGAGCCTATCTCTGCTGCATTCGGGCGGAAGGCGGGGTACACCCTGGACAAGTCGCAACCTCATCGCAGGGCCAACACAGATAGACAGACAACATTCACACTCACATTTACACACTAGGGCCAATTTAGTGTTGCTAATCAACCTATCCCCAGGTGCATGTTTTTGGAGGTGGGGGGAAGCCGGAGTACCCGGAGGGAACCCACGCAGTCACGGGGAGAACATGCAAACTCCACACAGCCCAGGATTGAACTCAGGACTACTCAGGACCTTCGTATTAATCATGTTTTTTTTATATTGCTTAAAAATAACTGGTGAACTTAAAGTGATTTTTCTCTTCATTTCAAAATAACAGTTTAGAGCTGTAATTATAATACCATACCGTGATATATTTGCCTGTGGTTATCATAACATGTCTCGGCAAGCCAAATGAAAAGCATTGGCAAGTATTTTAAGTTTTTTTCTCACCTTGGAAGCAGAGCCAAGGAAGCTGGGCCTGAAGAGGCAGGGAGAAGGGGAGCGAAACATGGGTTGGGTGTTGGAAACGCCTCTCCCTGTGCGCTGATAGCTGACAGGTTGGTAGGAAGTAATCATGGATCCGGCCATCTCAAAGCTGCTGTTGTTGCTGATGTCCTTCATCAGGGACATAGAGTCATCTTCTTCTGCAGACAAAGACATGAAGCTTTGAGTGAAACAGTTATATTGCTACAAAAAAAACCTTTTTACTACATTAGATGTTTGGAAAAGCGTACCCATCTTACTAGCACCGTCTTGTCCAGGAGGACAAGATCTCCTTCCGCTATCCCTAAAAAGAGATTTGAATGTTTACACATGACATGAACAAATAGATCAACTGTAAAAAGGTACTGTGTAGTTTGGAGATATATTAAACCCCACAACCTAAAAAGCCAAATCCCTCACCCAGTGCGAGAGCAGGAGTTGCCTGGAAACAATATGAGTGTTCCCTCAGTGTTCATCAGGTCTGGAGTTACTGGTGGGCCATGAAGTGCCACAGGAGAAAGACTCCTGATACTCTGGACTATACTGCCTTCCTCCTCCTCCTCCTCATTTCCTCCCAACAAGTCATCCACACCCTGGGACAAAACAGTAGGATAAATGAGGGAGGAAAAAACATTGCAGCAGCAGCAACGACAAAAACTCTTAACCTCTTCCGCCTCAGAGTCATCCGTCATTTCTGCCTCCTCCTCTTCCTCTTTACAGTCTTCATTATCAAGGCGATTCAGCTCTGCCTTGCGCGTCCGCTCTTCCTGTCTCCGTTGGGCCATGGCTAGCAGCAGTCGCTGCTTCAGGGTCAGCAGTTTCTCACCTATGAAAGCAGACCGCCATTGTTAAACGTCATCACTCGCTTGCTCCAAAAACATAATTCAAGAGACTGGTAGTTTCTGATGAACACAAAGCCTCCTTATCCATACCAGGTTTGGTCACTGCAGGCTCCTCTTGTCCTTCTTTAATAGTGACGGTGACAGAATCGGCGTGCAACTCCTCCTTTCCAGATGGCAAGGTGTCTTTACGGACAATGTTGAGCTGCATCGTACGCTCCCCTTGAGGACGAGCCGGAGGCTGGACGTGTCGAAGGTATCGCTCCTTCAGAGCCGCGACACCTGAGAGGAGAGAGAGAGAAGGGCATTAATACAAGCAAAATGGTAACAGGCGCAGCTATTGAAGGCATAACCGACCTGGGTTGAGTGGTGCGGGTTCAAGTTGCACAAAATCTCCAGCATTAGCGCACAACTTAGCAACAGGTGGCGGGTCCAGGCCAAGCTCCTTCAGTCTCGTTAGTTTGTCCTTTTTGGGCTTGGTGGACGGCATCTCCAAGGGCTCAGCTGACACTAGGTCAGTATTAGAGTCGGCTTGAGGCATAACCAAACTCGCAGGTCTGACCTCTTCTTGCCGGGCATTAGAAAGCATGTCAGTTTGTTCTGAAACGACAACAGCGGGAGCCTCTTCTCCAAATGTAGGTTTCCCGGCGGAATCGGTTGTGATGGACTCCTGCAAGCTCTCTGAGAGATAAAGCATTGGAGCCAATTCCTGTTCCGTTTGTAAAGTCTCAGCTGCGTTTCTGGCCTGGCTCAGGCTCTCCTGTTGCGGAGAAGAGGTTGCGGCAGGCTGAGGGAAGGACTGAAGATGAGAGGATGTGACGTGTACAGGGGGAGCAGAGTCCGGCTCTGCTGGCAAGTGCTGGGCTTCACTGGTGGGGTTGGCAGGAGGTGGTGGTGGTGGTGGTGGTTTCTCCAACATCACTGCTGAATATTGTCTCGATCTAGAAGACCAAAGTGGTATATCAGACATAACAGTAATTAATTATGAAAACACATCAGTGGAGGTGGAATCCATTGACATGCAGAAAAAGTTTGTACTTTAACAGTGCCATGGTAGGTCCCTCCGGCCTGGCTCTCTTCTTAAAGAACTGACTGATGGTCTTTGGCTCAGGGACGTGGTAAGGCAGGCCAAGCTCCGACTCTACATTAGGCAGAGATGTGTGTCAAAAATGACAAAAGACAGAGAGCGTTTCCTGTAAACTGACCTCTGACCAGCCTCTGCGAGTCACTGTGGAGCTGCCTCATCGCCTCCTTACTTGCACGTGCAGCTTTTCTCTCCTAAAATAAAAAAAATCCAGTAAGTCAGACAAATTTTATACTAATTGTCCTTACCGTATTTTTCGGACTATATGGCGCACTTAAAATTATTAAATTTTCTCAAAACTTGATAGTGCGCCTTATAAACCCGTGGGCCTAATGTACGGAATAAATTTGGTTGTGCTTACCGACCTCGAACTATTATTTTTTTTTGGTACATGGTGAAATGATGAGTGTGACCAGTAGATGGCAGTCACACATAAGAGATACATGTAGACTGCAATGTGATGGCACTCACACATAAGAGATACGTACAGACTGCAATATGACTCAAGTAAACACCAACATTGTATATGTTCTAGGTCTCGGCGATATATCGATATACGCGATATATCGCGGGTTTGTCTCTGTGCGATATAGAAAATGACTATATCGTGATATCGAGTATACGTTCTCACGCAGTTGCTTTTAGCTGCGGGCATTACACTACAGGCTCTCCTCCTCTTTCCAGTCTCTCCTTCTCACAGACAGACAAGCGCACCTTCTAACACACGTCACATACTGTCACGACATACGTCACATACGTATACGCCCTCCCCGAGCAGAGAGGTAGCAGCATGGCTAACGTTAGCTGTGATGCTAGCGGAGTGGTGCGAGCGCGAATACAAGAGAAAGAAGGTGCGAATCTGGTAACAAATGGAGGAATAATTAATTCCCTCAAAAACAGCAGGGGGTCCATCGTCTGGCGGTGGTTTGGCTTCAAGTAAGATGTCGAACGGACAAGCGTAATTTGTCAAGTGTGGGGCAAAAGCGTTGCTATAAAAAGTAGCATTACTGCTGTAACAAACAGTTCAGGGTGTCCCAAGTTACCGGAGTGTGTTAGGTAAGGAGGAGTTTTGTCCGTCCAGAGTTGCCGTAGGGCTGTGACGTAGGGTGTCTTTGGTTGTGGAAGGAGGTGTGTGATGTTGACATTAAAGAAGCGGTGGCTACCGAACCTGCTCTAATGTCTCCCGTTTATTATTTTATTAGACAAGTACACTGTATAGGCGAACCCAGGACACTCGGCTACACTGCTAATATGTAGCATCATTTGAAAAGTCACCCGCTAGACAATGAAGGGTGCTTACTCTGCACGTTAATATCTCCGTTTGGTGCCACACGCCCACATCATCAAAATGCCGTGCCAAACATTTCCAGATAAACACCGTATGAAAAAAATAGTGATTTTTTTAGTTGTGATTTCCTTCTCGGCATGAAAGTTTAAAAGTAGCATATATTAATGCAGCATGAAGAAGAATGTTTTAATGTAGACACATAGAATCATCATACTGCTGTGATTATATGCATCAAGTGTTCATTCAAGGCTAAGGCAAAATATCCACATATATATCGTGTATCGCGATATGGCCTTAAAAATGCGCGATATTAAAAAAAGGCAATATCGCCCAGCCCTAATATGTTCCATTGAAAATATAGAACATTACACACGCCGCTCAAAAATCGATCAAAATGTTTTAGTGCAACTTTGGTAAGCTATGAAGCCGCACCGCTTGATGGATTGTACTGTGCTTAAACATACGAGTATTATTATGGTGTGTGTATAAGGTAAGACATATTATCTGGCGTTTTGTTTTGCAACATTATGCAAAAGCAACTTTTCTTACCTTCCGGTACCTGCTGATCTGTATTTGGGATCTGCATAAGTCCTGTAAATTTGCGCACTTGCGCCATTGTAGTCCGTGCCAACATCGTAGTCGATAAGCTTCTTCTTTTTCTCTAACTTCTAGTTATGGGACATTCATCCTCCGCTGTTGCCATTTCTAATATAAAGTAGTGTAAAGTTCTAACTTATATCTGTCAGTAAACTAGCCATGAAAGCGCTAAAACATACCGGTGTAGTGAGTTTACATTATTCACCCATGGAACTTTAGTTATTAGAGAGTTCCGGTTGGACGTTTTTTCACGGGACACATTTCCGGTGTTGTTTCCAGATGAGAAGATGCTGCTCCGTTATTGATTGAAGTAAAGTCTGAATGTCATTAAAACAGTTAGCTCCATCTTTTGACACTTCTTCCACTCCCGTCCTTGCACGCTACAACAAAGACGACAGGGAGAAGACTCTGTCGAAGGTGAGCCACGTAAATAAGACCGCCCACAAAACAGCACATCCCGAAGAGACTGTCAGAAAGTGGCTTTAAGATGATCTTTAAAACATACCGTATTTTTCGGAGTATAACTCGATTCGGAGTATAAGTTGCACCGGCCGAAAATGCATAATAAAGAAGGAAAAAAACACATACCGTAAGTCGCACGAGAGTATAAGTCGCATTTTTGGGGGAAATGTATTTGATAAAATCCAACACCAAGAATAGACATTTGAAAGGCAATTTAAAATAAAGAATAGTGAACAACAGGCTGAATAAGTGTATGTTATATGACACATAAATAAGGAACTGTGAAGGTGCCTGGTATGTTAACGTAACATATTATGGTAAGAGTCATTCAAATAACTATAACATCTAGAACATGCTATACGTTTACCAAACAATTCTGTCACTCCTAATCGCTAAATCCCATGAAATCTTCTTCCTCGTGTCGCTTCTAAACAACTCTGCCAACTCCAAAGGTAGACAATGTGTCGTTTCCTCTTCTATCGGTACGTCGCTTACGTCAGAGTCATCGTCAGTTACTGTGAAGTGTGATTTCTCATGACCAGTTGTTACGATATTGACACTCTTTTGCCCTTTCTCTGCAACACTTCGGCCCATAGGAATGTCAAACGTGAGGGGGACCTCGTCCATGTTAATAATATGATCCGGTGTCACGTTGTGCTCAATTACCTGCTTTTCAATGAACTCGCGAAAACTGTCTACCTTGGATTGGAAGTCTGCTGGCAGTTTTTGGGACATCGTTGTCCTTGCTCTGATAGAGAGGCGATTGCGTTGCATGAAGCGGTAACACCAAGAAGGTCCTCCCGCAAAGTCATTTACTGGTATATATTCATCTCCTTGGCAACTACCTGGGCGTGGAGACGCAACTGTACGGTTGACAAGTCTCTCCCGCCAGCACGTTGTTCAAGCACCCATTTGATATTTTACGGTAATGTGTTAATAATTTCACACATAAATCGCTCCAGAGTATAAATTGACCCCCGGCCAAACTATGAAAAAAACTGCGATTTATAATCCGAAAAATACGGTAATCTATGCAACATTTTGACCAAAGAACCACCATTACATGTTATGTAGACCACAAGAAAGTGTTTTACATTTAGAAAAAAATAATAATATGACCGCTTTAATGCGCCTTATAATCCGGTGCGCCTTTTGTATGAAAATAGACCTGACTAGACCCGCTCATCGGCAGTGCGCCTTATAATTCAGTGCGCTCTATGGCCCGGAAAATACGGTACAATGAATAAAAATGGCTTACTGCACGTTGGGGCTTTTGGACTTCATCTTCAACCTCTTCTTCATCTAGGAAAGGCTCCTGCATCAACATTTGAAGAAAAAAAAACAATCAGAACTAGATATTACCACTCTCTTTAAATGGGAGTAGAAAGTAAGTACCTTGTGCTTTTTCATCTTTTGTTTGACGGCTGCTCGAATAGAGTCTAATGACTCTTCTTCTTCTAGCTCCTCGTCCAAACCAGTGTCAAACAGATCAGTGTTACCCAGGAGGCAGCCGCTGTCGTTCAGAGCGCTGGGAAGAGGCGTACCCTGGATACAAAGTGGTTTGTCATTGTTACCCAATAGAACTAAAGCAGCATAAGAAGGAAACCAATGAGGATGTATTAGTGACAAACTCTACATGGTTCCATCTAAAGTGAGAACTTTCAGTCATTTAAAACACTTACCTCATCCAAGTCAGAAAACCTGTCTTTCTTCTTCAGTTTTTCCATGGCTTTGCTACGCTTCTCCTTTTTCTCTCTGTGCCTCTTGCTTTTCTCCCTCTTTTTCTCAACTCTGCCTGTGTCCTGCTGCTCCTCTTGCTCAGATCCGCTGCCTTCGCCACCAGAAGGAGCACGGAATATTCTCTTGCTCTTTTTCGACTCCTTCTTTTCAACTCTGCCTGTGTCCTGTTGCTCGTCCTCCTCCTCTTCAACATCTTGCTCAGATCCGCTGTCTTTACCACCAGAAGGAGCACAGATTATTCTCCTGCTCTTTTTCGACCCCTTCTTTTCTACTCTGCCAGTGTCCTGTTGCTCCTCCTCCTTCTCATCTTGGTCAGATCCACTGTCTTCGCCATCAGAAAGAGCACGGATTATTCTCTTGCTCTTTTTCACCCTGTTCTCTCGTTTCTCGTCCGGCTCTCCAGTCGTCATCTCCTCTCCACTGGAGGCAGATAAAACCAGCGCTTCTGCCATTTGCACAGTCGCCGCCTCCTCCTCCTCACTTTCGCTGTCTCTGATGGCATTACGACGAGGCTTTCTTCGAGCAGTGATGTCTTCATCCTCGTCAGAATCTGAGACATTAATTTGGAGTAAAAACAAGTGTCAGTAATATGCAATTGTGCAAACTTAACTGCAGTTGAGATTAGGCCTTGAGTACAACTCTCTACAAAAGTGTAAACGTGACACATGGGCTCATCTTGGAGACATCACGAGTCACGACGCTTGTTTCACAGCCAAATAGTGGCCTCTTTCACCCTAGTTTGTCCTGCAACTTCACCTGGATGCTCATCCCGATTGTAGGCCACCATCTGCTCTACTGGAGAGCCCATTCCGCTGTCTGAATCGCTCTCGGTGGTTGCGCGAGTCACAGCCGCGAGACCTTCCGTCTGGTAAAACAACATTCACAGATTAATTTCCTGTTAATGTCACAATTATGAATGCACAATATGTGCTATTGTAAAAGCATTGCAAAAATAAATGTTAAATCCATCCATCTTTTTCCGCATATCCAAGGACGAGTCGCGGGGGCAGCAGCCTAAGCAGGGAAGCCCAGACTTCTCCCCAGCCACTTCGTCCAGCTCCTTCCGGGGGATCCCGAGGCGTTCCCAGGCCAGCCGGGAGACATAGTCTCCTCAACATGTCCTGGGTCTTCCCAGTGGCCTCCTACCGGTCGGACGTGCCCGAAACACCTCCCTAGGGAGGTGTTCGGGTGGCATCCTGACCAGATGCTCGAACCACCTCATCTGGCTCCTCTCAGCGGCTTTACTTTGAGCTCGTCCCGGATGACAGAGCTTCTCACCTTATCTTTAAGGAAGAGCCCCGCCACCCGGCAGAGGAAACACATTTCGGCCGCTTGTACCAGTCATCTTGTCCTTTTGGTCATAATCCAAAGCTCATGACCATAGGTGAGGATGGGAACGTAGATCGACCGGTAAATTGAGAGCTCTGCCTTCCGGCTAAGCTCCTTCTTCACCACAACAACTTAAGAAGAAATGTTAAATGCATTTAAGGGTAAAAGCAGAATTAAAGTTAAAGTTAAAGTACCAATGATTGTCACACACACACTAGGTGTGGCGAAATTATTCTCTGCATTTGACCCATCACCCTTGATCACCCCCTGGGAGGTGAGGGGAGCAGTGGGCAGCAGCAGTGGCCGCGCCCGGGAATCATTTTGGTGATTTAACCCCCAATTCCAACCCTTGATACTGAGTGCCAAGCAGGGAGGCAATGGGTCCCATTTTTATAGTCTTTGGTATGACTCGGCCGGGGTTTGAACTCACAACCTACCGATCTCAGGGCGGGCACTCTAACCACTAGGCCACTGAGTAGGAATTATAAGAAAATAGAATAGGAAAATAGAATTGCAAGTCAACTGGAGTCATTTGTGCATCCAACTGAACAACTTAAAGCAGTGCTAAGAGTTGAGTTGAGTTTATTTTGAACATGCAAGCATACAACATGATCATGTACTATATTAATTTATATTATGTGTTGTCAACTTGTACTTCTTTATGTCATTGCCTGAAATAAATAAATAAATGAAAAATATGAAATGAATACATCACAATTTCCAGTTTCTCTTTTCAACATGTTCGAAAAGGAGTAGGAAGAAGCAGAGCTTATTTAATCCTACCCCTTTTCTTTTACATAACAGTTGCTAAAACTTTTGTTCACTTCCCGTTCTCAATTTATTCACAATATACTCCATAAGTAATCACAATAAAAATAAATAAATAAATAAAGAAGTTATATACCAAATACTAAATAGGAAAATGTTTAGATACGGTTTGAAAAATGCATTGTATGAGCGAGATCAACCTCAATGGATGTTGAGTGGCGCCCAAACAATGAACGCTAGCTGGCCATTGCCTCATACAAGAATTCGTAGTCAGTTTAGGTTTTCTTATAAAGTGGGGATTAAAGCCCCTAAAGGCTTAGTGGCCACATGCGTGGACAGCACATTTTAGCTCTTATTTCCAAAATTGTGTACACTACTGAATTGGGGTCTTATGGCCGCTTATGTGGACACTTATACTGCCATTTGGTGGTGTCAGAAGAGTATAACATACAATGGAATTTCGAAAAAAAAGGTGTAAAAATAAGAATTAGCATGTCACTAAACATGAAGTACACGCTTGTGTACTTATGGACTAAGTACATCATATCAAAAGATGATTCTTAGTTTTTATTCTAATTAGGGTCCATCCATCCATCCATTTTCTACCGCTTATTCCCTTTGGGGTCGCTGGAGCCCATCTCAGCTACAATCGGGCGGAAGGCGGCGTACACCCTGGACAAGTCGCCACCTCATCGCAGGGCCAACACAGATAGACAGACAACATTCACACTCACATCCACACACTAGGGCCAATTTAGTGTTGCCAATCAACTTATTCCCAGGTGCATGTCTTTGGAGGAAGCCGGAGTACCCGGAGGGAACCCACGCAGTCACGGGGAGAACATGCAAACTCCACACAGAAAGATCCCGAAACCCGGGATTGAACCCAAGACTACTCAGGACCTTCGTATTGTGAGGCAGATGCACTAACCCATCTGCCACCGTGAAGCCCTAATTAAAGTTAAAGTTAAAGTTAAAGTACCAATGATTGTCACACACACACTAGGTGTGGCGAAATTATTCTCTGCATTTGACCCATCACCCTTGATCACCCCCTGGGAGGTGAGGGGAGCAGTGGGCAGCAGCGGTGGCTGCGCCCGGGAATCATTTTGGTGATTTAACCCCCAATTCCAACCCTTGATGCTGAGTGCCAAGCAGGGAGGTAATGGGTCCCATTTTTATAGTCTTTGGTATGACTCGGCCGGGATTTGAACTCCCAACCTACCGATCTCAGGACGGACACTCTAACCACTAGGCCACTGAGTAGGTAATTAGGGTCCAATAATCCTAAATATCAAAGAGAAATAAAAAAAGCATGTAAACAAACAGCTTGGGCCTTAAGAGGTTAAATAAGCAAAGAAATCAAACAATGTACTAATATGATCCACTTCAAGAAACTCTTCAAACTTAAAGTGTTTACAAAGTACAAAGAAGAAGAACCATGATAAACATTCTGAATTTATCTCATCCATCCATTCATTTTCTAGATAATCTTACTCATCTCACCATGTGAAATATAACTTAGTTCAACAATTATTTATTCATTTTCATTGTTATTACTCATGGAGTATATTGTGAATAAATTGAGAACAGGAAGTGAACAAAAGTTTTAGCAACTGCTATGTAAAGGAAAAGGGGTTAGGATTTAAAAAAACTCTGCTTCTTCCTACTCCTTTTCGAACATGTCGAATAGAGAAACTGGACATTTTGATGCATCATGTTTGTATGATTGATTGAGACTTTTATTAGTAGATTGCACATATTCCGTACAATTGACCTCTAAATGGTAACACCCGAATACGTTTTTCAACTTGTTTAAGTCGGGGTCCACGTTAATCAATTCATGGTAAATAAACATGCATGCATGTTCGAAATAAACACGAACTCAACTCAAACTGTAGCATAAACTCACCATTTCAGCTGCCTTTTGTCTAATTGTTTGACTAAGAGGCGCCAACTGAAAGTGAACTCGAGCTAGCTGAAACCAACTCGCCTCGCTTCGCTAGCCGGCCAAAGCTAACAATAGTGAGGCAATACCGAACCACGACAGTCGACGTCTAAACCGTAAAATAGTGTGTTATAACACAACTATAGGCCAGAAACGTGTTATTGTTTGACCAGCGAGAGTTTATGCTCACCTGTTGTTGCGAAAGGATCAGGCTCATCTCGTTGTTCGAGTCGCACTCGACGCTTCGTAGCAAAAACCAAGGTAGATTAAAACCCCTTGCCAAATAGTGGCAGCCACGACATGTACACGTATAATATACACGACGACGGCTAAGTCGGTCATTTAAGTTGCGTTAATATTTAGCGACTTTCTCGGTTGCCTCTCGTCCTCCCGCCTGTTCCGCACACACTCACTGTGAGAGAAAAATTTGATCTTTCGCGCGCCGTGACAGCTGGCCAGCAGTTTTCGTCACCGAGCTGTCAATCGCCCCCGGCTCACGTTTCTATTGGCGGTTAGAGCGCTTTGGGCCCGCCTTTATTATTGCGTCACGGCGTGAGCGCTCGATTTAGTTATCTGTCCTTTTCAAACGAGCGTGACTGGGCTTGTTAAAGGAGCGATTTGTTTTTTACAAGCCTCGTGGTATAAATTGATCAACGCACATAACGGAAAGCAATAAAAAAAAATAGAACACGGAAGCTGATACACAATTTCCAAAATAAAATGATAAGAAGATATTCAAAAAAAAAATTCAAAAAAGTTTGTCATCACTTCTGAGAATACAGAGCGTAGAAGAAAAGGTCATTTTAAAATATTTTGAAAATATAAGATTTTTCTTCATCCTGCTGCTTCTCAGGCATTGGTGTGTAAATGTGTAATTTAATAATTGAGGTATAAGTGTCTATCGATCAAAGATGCACATCAATGAAGGAGATAAATTTAAAAAATTTAAAAAATTTAAAAAATTAACAAAATTTAAAAAATGTAAAAAAAATCACAAGCCTCGTGGTGTAAATTGATCAACGCACATAACGGAAAGCAATAAAAATAAAAAAAAACAGAAAACGGAAGCTGATACACAATTTCCAAAATAAAATGTTTTAAAAGAAGATATTAAAAAAATAAATAAAAAAAAGTTTGTCATCACTTCTGAGAATACAGAGCGTAGAAGAAAAGGTCATTTTAAAATATTTTGAAAATATAAGATTTTTCTTCATCCTGCTGTTTCTCAGGCATTGGTGTGTAAATGTGTAATTGAATAATTGAGGTATAAGTCTCTATCGATCAAAGATGCACATCAATGAAGGAGATAAATTTAAAAAATTTAAAAAATTTAAAAAATTTAAAAAATTTAAAAAATTTAAAAAATTTAAAAAATTAAAAAAATTAAAAAAATTAAAAAAAATTTAAAAATTTAAAAAATTTAAAAAATTTAAAAAATTTTAAAAAATTCACAAGCCTCGTGGTGTAAATTTATCAACGCACATAACGGAAAGCAATAAAAAAAAATAGAACACGGAAGCTGATACACAATTTCCAAAATAAAATGTTTTACAAGAAGATATTCAAAAAAAAAATTCAAAAAAGTTTGTCATCACTTCTGAGAATACAGAGTGTAGAAGAAAAGGTCATTTTAAAATATTTTGAAAATATAAGATTTTTCTTCATCCTGCTGCTTCTCAGGCATTGGTGTGTAAATGTGTAATTGAATAATTGAGGTATAAGTGTCAATCGATCAAAGATGCACATCAATGAAGGAGATAAATTAAAAAAATTTAAAAAAAATTTAAAAAAATTTAAAAATTAAAAAAAATTTAAAATTTAAAAATTTAAAAAAATTACAAAAATTACAAAAATTACAAAAATTAAAAAAAAAATTAAAAATTAAAATTTTTTTAAAAAAATCACAAGCCTCGTGGTGTAAATTGATCAACACACATAACGGAAAGCAATGAAAAAAAAAACAGAACACGGAAGCTGATACACAATTTCCAAAATACAATGCTTTAAAAGAAGATATTCCAAAAAAAAATTCAAAAAAGTTTGTCATCACTTCTGAGAATACAGAGCGTAGAATGGGTTGTACTTGTACTTGTATAGCGCTTTTCTACCTTCAAGGTACTCAAAGTGCTTTGACACTACTTCCACATTTACCCATTCACACACACATTCACACACTGATAAGAAAAGGTCATTTCAAACATCAGTATTCAAGGACAACTTTAAAACAAATGTGTATATCAGTGGTGGGGGTTAAACTATGGAATTCTCTTTACAATGAGATAAAAGACTGTAAAAATATATTCCAATTGAAAAAAACATATAAAGACAGAACTATAAGATCATATGGACAGCCATAAGTGTTTACATTTTGCTTTATATTTATTATTTTACTTATTTTTTGCCTGATTTTGTATCATCCCGTGAGGTGTTTATTACTTCTTTTTTTTATTCGGTTTGTACTTCATGAAGTTTTGCACTTGTTGTGTTTTTTGTTTGTTTTCATTATATTCGGATGTAATTGTTGGTTTATATGATATCCATTAAGTAAGACTACGTATTATGTTGAAGGGGGCAGGAAAATATAAGATTTTTCTTCATCCTGCTCCTTCTCAGGCATTGGTGTGTAAATGTATGGTTGAATAATTGAGGTATAATTGTCTATCGATCAAAGATGCACATCAATGAAGGAGATAAATTTAAAAAAAATTAAAAAATTCACAAGCCCCGTGGTGTAAATTGATCAACGCACATAACGGAAAGCAATAAAAAAAAATAGAACACGGAAGCTGATACACAATTTCCTAAATAAAATGCTTTAAAAGAAGATATTCAAAAAAAAATTCAAAAATGTTTGTCATCACTTCTGAGAATACAGAGCGTAGAAGAAAAGGTCATTTCAAACATCAGTATTCAAGGACAACTTTAAAACAAATATGTATATCAGTGGTGGGGGTTAAACTATGGAATTATCTTCACAATGAGATAAAAGACTGTAAAAATATATTACAATTGAAAAAATATATATAAAGACAGAACTATAAGATCATATGGACAGCCATAAGTGTTTACATTTTGCTTTATATTTATTATTTTACTTATTTTTTGCCTGGTTTTGTATCATCCCGGGAGGTGTTTATTACTTTTTTTTTTGTTCGGTTTGTACTTCATGAAGTTTTGCACTTGTTGTGTTTTTTGTTTGTTTTCATTATATTCGGGTGTAATTGTTGGTTTATATGATATCCATTAAGTAAGACTACGTATTATGTTGAAGGGGGCATGCAGGCAAATATAAGATTTTTCTTCATCCTGCTCCTTCTCAGGCATTGCTGTGTAAATATGTAATTGAATAATTGAGGTATAATTGTCTATCGATCAAAGATGCACATCAATGAAGGAGATACATTTAAAAAAAATTAAAAAATTAAAAAAAAATTCACAAGCCTCGTGGTGTAAATTGATCAACGCACATAACGGAAAGCAATAAAAAAAACAGAACACGGAAGCTGATACACAATTTCCAAAATAAAATGTTTTAAAAGAAGATATTCCAAAAAAAAATTCAAAAAAGTTTGTCATCACTTCTGAGAATACAGAGCGTAGAAGAAAAGGTCATTTCAAACATCAGTATTCAAGGACAACTTTAAAACAAATGTGTATATCAGTGGTGGGGGTTAAACTATGGAATTATCTTTACAATGAGATAAAAGACTGTTAAAATATATTCAAATTGAAAAATATATATAAAGACAGAACTATAAGATCATATGGACATCCATAAGTGTTTACATTTTGCTTTGTATTTATTATTTTACTTATTTTTTGCCTGTGTTTATTACTTTTTTTTTTTTTTTGTTCGGTTTGTACTTCATGAAGTTTTGCACTTGTTGTGTTTTTTGTTTGTTTTCATTATATTCGGATGTAATTGTTGGTTTATATGATATCCATTAAGTAAGGCTACGTATTCTGTTGAAGGGGGCAGGAAAATATAAGATTTTTCTTCATCCTGCTCCTTCTCAGGCATTGCTGTGTAAATGTATAGTTGAATAATTGAGGTATAATTGTCTATCGATCAAAGATGCACATCAATAAAGGAGATAAATTAAAAAAATAAAAAATAAAAATAAAACGTTTTTTCACAAGCCTCGTGGTGTAAGTTGATCAACGCACATAACGGAAAACAATTTTTTTTAAAATAGAACACGGAAGCTGATACACAATTTCCAAAATAAAATGTTTTAAAAGAAGATATTCAAAAATTTCCGGATACTTGATGTTACCTGCACCTTATGTAACATGCATCCAGAGACTGTTTACCACCTGTTTTGGACTTGTGAAAGCACTCGATCGGGCATCTGTCGCTTCATCCTGGACAATATTCATGACAAATTTGTGCTATGTTTTAAAGATGCGCTATTTGGATTTACACTGTAAGAAAAAAAAAGAAAAAAAAGATTTTTACCTTTGCAACCTCATTATACTATTGGCTAAGTTTTATATTCATAAATTGTAAGTTTCTCAATGCCCGACCTGTTTTTTGTGCCTTTAAAAAAAGAATTAGAACTCTACGTTAAAACACTCTCTACCTCTAACAACCAAAAAGCTGTGAAAATGATGATGCTGTGTTCCAAATTTAAATTATTTACTGAACTTGTGTGAGTCTATGGCTTTGCACTTTGTTATATATATATATATATATATATATATATATATTGCATTCTATTTTAGTTACTTTATTGAGTTTACAACCCACTGGCGCTGTTTTGTACTGTTTTTGTAGTGTTTTTGTACTGTTTTTGTACTGTTTTGTACTTATTGTGATTATTATTATTTTTCAATTGTTTGTAAATGTTGCAATTTATAAATAAATGTTTATAAAATTCAGAAAAGAAAAAAAAATACATATATATATATATATATATATATATATATATATATATATATATATATATATATATATATATATATATATATATATTTCCAGATACAATGGTGATACAATTTATCGCAAAATAATGTTATTTTTCTGCATTTTATGAGGTCCTCGAGTTACATTAAGGCAGTGTTTTTCAACCTTTTTTGAGGCAAGGCACATTTTCTTCATTAAAAAATACGGAGGCACACCACCAGCAGAAAACGTTAACAAATGAAACTCCACCAGGTCGTCGTGCCTTATTTTGAGTTTGTTGGTGTTTTCCCGTGTGTAGTGCTTTAGTTCTTGTCTCGCGCTGTTATTTTGGTGGCTTTTCCTGTTTTGATGGTGTTTTCCTGTAGCAGTTTCATGTCTTCCTTTGAGCGCTATTCCCCGCACCTGCTTTGTGTTAGCAAGCAAGACTATTTAAGTTGTTGCTATCCTTCTTTGTGTGGACATTGCTGATTGTCATGTCATGTACGGATGTACTTTGTGGACGCAGTAAGTTTTTGCTGTCGTCCAGCTTTCTGTTTACTTTGTAGCCAGTTCAGTTTTACTTTTGTTTTGCATAGCCATTGCCTTTTCCTTTCGTTCATTTTTGGTTTAAGCATTACATACCTTTTTTACCTGCACGCTGCCTCCCGCTGTGGTCTGCATGTTGGGATCACAACAAACCATCCTCGTCTCACCCGACACATTCCGACTTTTACAACGCAATGAACTACCTGCTGCCACTTACTGATATGGACTATTATGTGGTTACTCTGCCGAGCTCTACACAGCACAGACACTAAGCAACAGCACATTATTTGCAGATTATAATGATTGATTTGCCAAAAATATTTTTTGGACCAATTAGGTGAAGTTGCATAATTTCCCACGGCATACCAGACAATATCTCACAGCACACTAGTGTGGCACGGCACAGTGGTTGAAAAACACTGCAAAGTTTATACTAGGCATACCCCTTTTACTGATAGCTTGTTCACTCCCTCTGTTTACACCAGAGGTGTCAAACGTACGTCCCGAGGGTCGGATCCGGCCCGCAAAGAGGTTTTATCCGGCCCGCGGGATGAGTTTGCCAAGTATAAAAATGAATGAAATAAATAGCTGTTCTAAATGCACTTTTTGGGGGGAGCATGTTGTTATTCAATCAATCAATCAATCTTTATTTATATAGCCCTAAATCACAAGTGTCTCAAAGGGCTGCACAAGCCACAACGACATCCTCGGTACAAAGCCCACATACGTTTTGTACCGACACAATTGTGCATGATTGTAGCAGTTAAAACAATCGACCAGATCTGTGAATTTCAATATTTCTGATTAATTTTTATTCATCCATTTATTGTTATTTTTGTTTAATTTATTCCACCCATTTATTTCGAAATAAAAAACAGCTACACAATTTAAACGATCAAGCATCTCCAATAGAATATATTTATCTGCAAAAAATAACCAGTAATGATATTGTAAAAAGAAAAGGAACAGGAAGAAGCAAAAGCTTATACTGCTAATGTAGCTTATATTGCTTATGCAGTACTGTATTGCTAACAAATATATTGCTATATTGTTTATATTGCTAAAAATATTGCTTATATTACTAAAAAAACAACAACAATAGCATTATTAAAATAAAAATTAAAAATTAACAAAGGCAATGGTATGTGTCTGAAAGGGAGCAGGAAGAAGCAAAAGCTTATATTGTACTCCCGATCACTCAGATAATCTGATTCTTAATTATCAATACAATACATAATAACATACACACACACACACACACACACACACACACACACACACACACACACACACACACACACACATATATATATATATATATATATATATATATATATATATATATATATATATATATATATATACACATATATATATACAATTTCATTCGCATTACCTTAAAAATAATAAACCTACTCATTTTTTCATCAATAGTTTTTTATAAATAAATTACACCCTTAAGATATTTTTTGTTACCAACTCTTGAATATTTTTATATATGTATTTATTTAAATATTTGGACATTGAACAATCCAGATACATTGTTCGAGTGATTTAGCACATGTGCTAATTCGCAACACTGGTCCATAATAAGATGATGAAAATAATTTAAGTACTTAGAATAAAAAGAGGAAAAAGAAAGAAAATGCATTGTGCAATATGATTATAATAATAAAAGAGAGGCATTTTTCTACATTAAAACATAGGCAACAAAGCATAGGCAACATGGTCAAGCAAACAGCCAATTAAGCTGCTAAAATATAAATAAAATAAAGTATATTTGCTCTGCTTTTATACGTATCTGAATGGGGGCCACCTGCAACATCTCTATTGCTATCTATACATATATATATATAATAATAATAATAATAATAATAACTGGGATTTATATAGCGCTTTTCTAAGTACCCAAAGTCGCTTTACATGTAGAACCCATCAATCATTCACACCTGGTGGTGGTAAGCTACTTTCATAGCCACAGCTGCCCTGGGGTAGACTGACGGAAGCGTGGCTGCAATTTGCGCCAACGGCCCCTCCGACCACCACCTCATTCAATTTACCGGTGTGAGTGGCACCGGGGGCAAAGGGTGAAGTGTCCCGCCCAAGGACACAACGGCAGCGATTTTTGGATGGTAAGAGGCGGGGAGCGAACCTGCAACCCTCAGGTTTCTGGCACGGTTGCTCTACCCACTATGCCATGCCGCCCCATAATATATATATATATATATATATATATATATATATATATATATATATATATATATATATATATATATATATATATATATATATATATATATATATATATATATATATATATATATATATATATATATATATATATATATATATATATATATATATGTCTTAATAAGGTTATCCAAAAAATAGTGCTCGATACCGTAGTAGAGCGCAATATATGTATGTGTGGGGAAAAAAAATCACAAGACTATTTCATCTCTACAGGCCTGTTTCATGAGGGGGGTACCCTCAATCTCCTGACGATTGAGGGTACCCCCCTCATGAAACAGGCCTGTAGAGATGAAATAGTCTTGTGATTTTTTTCCCCCACACATACATATATTGCGCTCTACTACGGTATCGAGCACTATTTTTTGGATAACCTTATTAAGACATATATATATATATATATATATATATATATATATATATATATATATATATATATATATATATATATATGTCTTAATAATCGTCAGGAGATTGAGGGTACCCCCCTCATGAAACAGGCCTGTAGAGATGAAATAGTCTTGTGATTTTTTTTCCCCACACATACATATATTGCGCTCTACTACGGTATCGAGCACTATTTTTTGGATAACCTTATTAAGACATATATATATATATATATATATATATATATATATATATATATATATATATATATATATATATATATATATAAATATATAAATATATATATATATATATATATATATATATATATATATATATATATATATATATATATATATATCCATCCATCCATCCATCCATTTTCTACCGCTTATTCCTTTTGGGGTCGCGGGGGGCGCTGGAGCCTATCTCAGCTACAATCGGGCGGAAGGCGGGGTACACCCTGGACAAGTCGCCACCTCATCGCAGGGCCAACACAGATAGACAGACAACATTCATATATATATATATATATATATATATATATATATATATATATATATATATATATATATATATATATATATATATATATATAATACACACACATATATATATATATATATATATATATATATATATATATATATATATATATATATATATATATATATATATATATATATATATATATATAAATATATTTATATATTTTTTTTATAAACCTTTATTTATAATATGCAACATGCAAAGAAATAATAATAATCAGAACAAGTACAGAAACAGTACAAAAACAGTACAAAAAACCGCCAGGGGGTTGTAAACTCAATAAAGTAACTAAAATAGAATGCAATATATATATATATATATATATATATATATATATATATATATATATATATATATATATATATACATATGTATCAAAGTGTTACTTTATTGGGTTGTAAACTCAATAAAGTACGGTAACTAAAATAGAATGCAATATAAATATATATGTATCAAAGTGTAAAGCCATAGGTTCACACAAGTTCCGTAAATAATCCAAATTTGGAGCACAGCATCATAGTTTTCACAGCTTTTTGGTTGTTAGAAGTCGAAAGCGTTTTAAAGTAAAGTTCTAAGTCTTTTTTAAAGGCACAAAAAAACAGGTCGGGTATTGAGAATCTTACATTTATAGTAAGTATAATAGTATAATGAGGTTGCAAAAGTAAAATTAATTTTCCAATTTTTTCTCATACTATGTAAAACAATATTACTCATGGATTTGCTGTAAGAGTTTAGTCAGCAAAGTTTTATTAGCGCTCAATTGTTTTACGCATGCGCACAACGCGACCGACTGCCTCGGACTGGCGCATGCGCAGTTACAAAATGCCCCAGCGCCAGAAGCGACAGTATCAGTAGTTCGGGTCAAGCAGCCCAGTCAGCAGCAGCACACGTCGCTGTCTTTTATTCCTTTTTCTTAAATTAGCCACTTTAAGCTTCGCGATACCGCCCCCAATTTCAGCGTCGGTACGGAGCCGCCAGGCCGGGACAGAGTCGGAGAGAGAGGCCTCGGCAATGGAAGCGCTCGGACCCGGTAAGGAAGCGAAGACAAACGAGTAGTAGGGGGGGGGAGGAGAGTGACGACGACGACGTGAGCCGCGCATGCGACTCGTGTGCTCAGGTGTGCCGCTTCACTGGGGGCCGCGGCTGCAGTGAGGCCTCGACGCGCTGGCGACGAAACCCACCGAGGGCCCACGCCGTGCGTCTCGTAGCGTGACAATGTTGACGCTGGGTGAAACGTTTCGCCTTTACGTCGATTCTGCGTGTATTGCGCGTACGTCCGTGGGCTTTTATTTATGTGAGGCACGCACAGCTCCGTCGTGTCGGGGCTGGTATTGTGTGAGTGGGGATTTAACTAGGACCTTCCTCCCTCCCTCCCTTCCTTCCTTCCGCGTCGTGGTGTGTTTACCTTCTTAACACACGTTTCCACATTTCAGACAAAACGAGGACAATTTTCGCTTAGGGTCAACTGGCGAATTTTTACCGATATTTCGTCGCAAACTGCGCGGCATGTTTTCACATCCGAACCCTTTCATCTTGAGTCGTCGCCATCAGCAACGGCGTGTCTCCGTCCAGGATGGCTGATACATTCAATATCAGACCGAGAATCTAACAGTGACTTCGAATCGGTCTTGATATTGGCAGCCATGCGCATGTGAGGGCACAGCGGGAATAGACGGACTGATGTCGCTTTTTAGCCATCACACACGGTTGCAGCATCTGCCATATGACAACAAAGCCACTTCCCGGCAGTGCAGTCGTCTCAGGGAAGCGTACACCCACAAAATTATGTTTTTTTTACACAAAGGCATCCTTCCTCCTCTTGTTTGAGATTGCTTAACTGGAAGTCTTTAGGACAGTGGTTCTTAACCTTGTTGGAGGTACTGAACCCCACCAGTTTCATATTCGCTTTCACCGAACCCTTCTTCAGTGAAAAATAAAATGTTTTTTTCTTAATTTAATCTTCCATCCATCCATCTTCTTCCGCTTATCCGAGGTCTGGTCGCGGGGACAGCAGCCTAAGCAGGGAAGCCCAGACTTCCCTCTCCCCAGCCACTTCGTCCAGCTCTTCCCGGGGGATCCCGAGGCGTTCCCAGGCCAGCCGAGAGACATACCGTATTTTCCGCACTATAAGGCGCACCGGATTATTAGCCGCACCTTCAATGAATTACATATTTCATAACTTTGTCCACCAATAAGCCGCCCCGGATTATAAGCCGCGCCTACGCTGCGCTAAAGGGAATGTCAAAAAAACAGTCAGATAGTTCAGTCAAACTTTAATAATATATTGAAAACCAGCGTTCTAACAACTCTGTCCCAAAATGTACGCAAATGTGCAATCACAAACATAGTAAAATTCAAAATGGTGTAGAGCAATAGCAACATAATGTTGCTCGAACGTTAATGTCACAACACACAAAATAAACATAGCGCTCACCTTCTGAAGTTATTCTTCATTCGTAAATCCTTCGAATTCTTCGTCTTCGGTGTCCGAATTGAAAAGTTGCGCAAGCGTGGGATCCAAAATGGCCGGTTCCGTCTCGTCGAAGTCATCGGAGTCAGTGTCGCTGTTGTTGTCCAGTAGTTCTGTGAATCCTGCCTTCCGGAAAGCTCGGACCACAGTTGTGACCGAAATATCTGCCCAGGCATTTACGATCCACTGGCAAATGTTGGCGTATGTCGTCCGGCGCTGTCTGCCCGTCTTAGTGAAGGTGTGTTCGCCTTCGGAGCTGTGTGAAAAAAGCCACCCGGCCTCTTCGCGTAAACTTCCCTTAACCACTCGCTCATCTTTTCTTCATCCATCCTTCCCTTCGAGTTAGCTTTTATGATGACGCCGGCTGGAAAGGTCTCTTTTGGCAAGGTCTTCCTTTTGAATATCACCATGGGTGGAAGTTAGCATGGCAAGCTAGAACCACAGTGAAGGATGACTTCTCATTCCCTGTGGTGCGAATATTCACCGTACGTGCTCCCGTTCCACAGTGCGGTTCACAGGAATATCAGTTGCTGTGAAATACGGTAGTAATCCGTGTGCGGATGGAGAGATTGCGTCTTTTCATGAACCGGGTCCTTGTCGCTTAGTAGGAGCCATTTTGTGGTCTTTACAGATGTAAACAGGAAATGAAACGTACGGTGATATCCGCGCGTTTTTTTTTCTTCTTCCGGGGGCGGGTGGTTGCTTACAGTAGAAGAAGAAGCGCTTCCTGTTCTATGGGGGCGGGTGCTTACCTTGGCGGTTGCTTGCGTAGAAGAAGAAGCGCTTCCTGTTCTACCGGGAAAAAAGATGGCGGCTGTTTACCTAAGTTGCGAGATCGAAACTTTATGAAAATGAATCTTAATATTTATCCATATATAAAGCGCACCGGGTTAAAAGCCGCACTGTCAGCTTTTGAGTAAATTTGTGGTTTTTAGGTGCGGCTAATGGTGCGGAAAATACGGTACCCGTATTTTCCGCACCATAAGCCGCCCTGGGTTATAAGCCGCGCCTTCAATGAACGGCATATTTCAAAACTTTGTCCACCTATAAGCCGCCCCGTGTTATAAGCCGCATCTAACTGCGCTAAAGGGAATGTCAAAAAAACAGTCAGATAGGTCAGTCAAACTTTAATAATATATTAAAAACCAGCGTTCTAACAACTCTGTTCACTCCCAAAATGTACGCAAATGTGCAATCACAAACATAGTAAAATTCAAAATAGTGCAGAGCAATAGCAACATAATGTTGCTTGAACGTTAATGTCACAACACACAAAATAAACATAACGCTCACTTTCTGAAGTTATTCTTCATTCATAAATCCCTCGAATTCTTCTCCTTCGGTGTCCGAATTAAAAAGTTGGGCGAATACGGGATCCAAAATGGCCGGCTCCGTCTCGTCCAGCAGTTCTGTGAATCCTGCCTTCCGGAAAGCTCGGACCACAGTTGTGACCGAAATATCCGCCCAGGCATTTACGATCCACTGGCAGATGTTGGCGTATGTCGTCCGGCGCTGTCTCCCTGTCTTAGTGAAGGTGTGTTCGCCTTCGGTCATCCATTGTTCCCACGCCGTTCGCAGTCGTGCTTTAAATGCCCTGTTGACACCAATATCGAGCGGTTGGAGTTCTTTGGTTAATCCACCCGAAATGACGGCGAGTGTTGTATTTGTGTGCTTCACTTGTTTTTTGACACCATCTGTGATGTAAGTTTAAATTCTGCGTTATACGCGTGTCGCTTAGTAGGAGCCATTTTGTGGTCTTTACAGATGTAAACACACAAATGAAATGAAACGCAATATCCGGGGGCTTCTTCTTCTACGGGGGCGGGTGGTTGCTTACAGTAGAAGAAGAAGCGCTTCCTCTTCTATGGGGGCGGGTGCTTACCTTGGCGGTTGCTTACCATAGAAGAAGAAGCGCTTCCTCTTCTACGGGGAAAAAAGATGGCGGCTGTTTACCGTAGTTGCGAGACCGAAACTTTATGAAAATAAATATTTATATTAATCCATATATAAGGCGCACCGGGTTATAAGCCGCACTGTCAGCTTTTGTGAAAATTTGTGGTTTTTAGGTGCGGCTTATAGTGCGGAAAATACGGTAGTCTTCTCAATGTGTCCTGGGTCTTCCCCGTGGCCTCCTACCGGTCGGATGTGCCCTAAACACCTCCCTAGGGAGGCGTTCAGGTGGCATCCTGACCAGATGCCCAAACCACCTCATCTGGCTCCTCTCCATGTGGAGGAGCAGCGGCTTTACTTTGAGCCCCCCCCGGATGACAGAGCTTCTCACCCTATCTTTAAGGGAGAGCCCCGCCACCCGGCGGAGGAAACTCATTTCGGCCGTTTGTACCCGTGATCTTGTCCTTTCGGTCATAACCCAAAGCTCATGACCATAGGTGAGGATGGGAACGTGGATCGACCGGTAAATTGAGAGCTTTGCCTTCCGGCTCAGCTCCTTCTTCACCACAACGGATCGATACGGCGTCCGCATTACTGAAGACGCCGCACCGTTCCGCCTGTCAATCTCACGATCCACTCTTCCCTCACTCGTGAACAAGACTCCGAGGTACTTGAACTCCTCCACTTGGGGCAGGGTCTCCTCCGCAACCCGGAGATGGCTCTCCACCCTTTTCCAGGCGAGAACCATGGACTCAGACTTAATTTAATCTTAATTTATAAATATTAATAATGAAATGATGTTATTATATTAAATAAATACTAATAAAGATATATTTTACAAACAGAACGTTACAGGATTGTACACATGATCCCATGTTTACATCTCATTGTGCAAAATGTGAATGTTTTAGTGGGAACTGAATGGGATATCGGAGAGGGGTACAAATTATTTCCAAAGCAGGACCCCCGCCCAGACATACAATACTAGTACACAGCTCATGAAAAACAATATGTTGTGTTACTGTCATTGTTAGTGGGCCAAAACACTTTATTTTTGAAAATAATCCCATGGAAATGACTGCTGTCATTTGATTATAATAATAAACCATCCATCCATTTTCTACCGCTCGTTCCTTTTGGCGTCATTAACTTGGTTATTAGTCAGGTTTGGGACAGGTGTGCTGCTGGTGTGTCCACAGTGTGCACATCTAAGTTAAAGTACCAATGATTGTCACACACTAGGTGTGGTGAAATTTGTCCTATGCATTTGACCCATCACCCTTGTTCACCCCCTGGGAGGTGAGGGGAGCAGTGGGCAGTGTCACGCCCGGGAATAATTTTTGGTGATTCAACCCCCAATTTCAACCCTTGATGCTGAGTGCCAAGCAGAGAGGTAATGGGTCCCATTTTTATAGTCTTTGGTATGACTCGGCCGGTTTGAACTCACAACCTACCGATCTCAGTGTGGACACTCTAACCACTAAGCCACTGAGTTAGAGGGAACATTGTTTGGGGGTATCCATAATACGCCGATAGGGAGAAATTTTATTTACACGATGAGTCGGGTGTGTCTTGACCTCCGCGGCGGAGGCTCCGCCGAACCCCTGAGGCCAACTCTCCGAACCCCTAGGGTTCGATTGAACCCAGGTTGAGAACCACTGCTTTAGGGGGAGATCATATCACCGTTTTCTTCAACAGTATCTGCGTTTACATACACCACGTAAAGAAAATCTGAATTATGGCACGGTTTGGTTTGAAACTAGTGTTCTTAAATACAATTTTAATTAGTTTGTGTTCTGACGCGTGTATACCAGGGGTAGACCGCGCTTTTTCTGCCGGCGAGCTACTTTTCAATTGATCAAGTCGAGGGGATCTACCTTCATTCATATATATATATATATATATATATATATATATATATATATATATATATAATGTGTGTATATATTTATGAAAGAGACATTTTTGTTAACAAGTTAAAGGTATTTAATAACAAGAGCATGTTTAACACATATAAATTAATTTCTTTCATGAAGACAAGACTATAAGTTGGTGTATTACCTAGGGCTGGGCAATATGGCCTTTTTTTTTAATATCGCAATATTTTAAGGCCATATCACGATACACGATATATATCTCGATATTTGCCTTAGCCTTGAATGAACACTTGATGCATATAATCACAGCAGTATGATGATTCTATGTGTCTACATTAAAACATTCTTCTTCATACTGCATTAATATATGCTACTTTTAAAACTTTCATACAGAGAAGGAAATCTCAACTAAAAAAAAAATCACTTTTTTTCATACGGTGTTGATCTGGAAATGTTTTCCTCGGCATTTTGATGGTGTGGGCGTGTGGCACCGAACGAAGATGTTGACATGCGGAGTAAGCACTCTTCATTCTCTAGCAGGTGACTTTTCAAATGATGCTACATATTAGCAGTAATGCTACTTTTTATAGCAACGCTTTCGCCCCACACTTGACAAATTACGGTTGTCTGTTCGACATATTCCCACTTGAAGCCAAACGACCGCCAGACGATGGACACCCTGCTGTTGTTTGGGGGAATTAATTATTCCTTTATTTGTTACCAGATCCGCACCGTCTCTCTCGTATTAAAACTCGCACGGCTGCGCTAGCATCACAGCTAACGTTACCCATGCTGCTACCTCTTTGCTGCGCGAGAGCGTATACATATGTGACGTATGTCGTGACAGTATGTGATGTATGTAAGAAGGTGCGCTTGTCTGTCTGTGAGAAGGAGACACAGGAAAGAGCGAGGAGAGCCTGTTGTGTAATGTTAGCAGCTAAATGCAACTGCGTGAGAACGTATACTCGAATATCACGATATAGTCATTTTCTATATCGCACAGAGACAAACCTGCGATATATCGCATATATCGCCCAGCCCTAGTATTACCTGATTCTGATGACTTGCATTGATCGGAATCAGACAGTAGTGCTGATAACGTCAGCATTTTCAAATGGAGGAGAAAAAAAGTCCTTCTTTCTGTCCAATACCACATGAAAGTGGTTGGTTTTTGGCGTCTTATTTGTCCAGCTTCCATACTCGTTTTTATACACTCTACGAGAAATACATTGCACGTTGCACGCCAGCTTTCTGAGACTCTTATTTTGTTAGCGCAGGCAGGATGAAGTTTATTGTGAAGACAGGAACTGTGCAGTCGGTCTTTAGAGTTTTGACGGTACGGCGCGAGAGTCTGTTGAAATAAAAAGGGCTTCTCGCCTTACTGTCGGTCATTTTTTCTTAATAATGAGCTCGCAGCAGCCAGCGTCATCTCAGAAGACCCTCAGGTGCCGTGAATGTCAGTCAAGTGACGAAAGTGACGTCTTGGTGAAGACTTATGATCGCTAATTTTTAGGTCTATTTTTCTAATACCTGGCTGGCGATCGACTTAATGAGCCCCCCTGGTGTAGACGATGGCACTTCACACAATATACCAAATCTGATTGTTTTCCTCTCAAGTGACACAGATTGGATATCCAAGGTACTTCAAATGTGATCTTTTCACATCAGATGAGGGCCACATCAGGAGGTAGTCTCAATCTGATTGGAATCTGATATTTCAAATGTGACTGCAGTTTAAACGGAAATGCGACCTGATTGCGACTTATACGTCATCTTTGGTCAGCTACGTCATTCGTGTAGCTGTAGGTTCCTTTTTGAAATTCTCTTCTGCCTCTGCCTGCAGTTGTTTTCCGTCATCTGCCGCCTTCCTCTCCACAACAGCCATGGCACAAACCCACTAACATGCTGATCCATGGCGTCCATGTTTTCACGTGTAGTAGCAACTTCCTCATTTACGGAATTTGGTATTCTGTCGAAATTAGTTGTCTCGTCAAAGAAAGCTACCAGCGGTGTCTTATCGATTTGCGCTCTTGCCACATCAAAAAATACCGTACGTTTCAAAACGGATTTAGATATCAATTTAAATATTTAATGAAACGATTACTTGTAGCGCCAATGACAAGTCCACTCTTAATCTACAAGCACATTTTGACGGATCAACTTCCTTTGTCTGCACTTTATCGAACTGCACATGCAAGTGACGTCGTGGCCACATTGGGCCTGTGCGCGTTTATTCTGGAGTCTGATAAAGATCACATTTTACTTGCAATGTAAACAGTCTGCTGGAAATAATCTCATTTAGAACACATCAAATCTTGGGCCACTTTGGCATGCAGTGTAAACGTAGTCTTTTAATGTTGCCTGGACGTCACTTGCATGCTCAGTTTGATAAAGTGAACACAAACAGGAAGTTACATGGAACAAGAAGTGACCCGGAAAAACAACAACAGAAGAAGAAGAGCAATGTACATGGACCCGTTTTCCTGCTTGATAGAGAATAAATAAAATGTGTAACTTTCTTTGTCTCTGGACACTTATAGTAAAATAAGTAAACATTGATTGATTGATTGATTGACATTTAAAAAGATAGAAGAGGGAACTCTTGACCCCGACAAACTTGTTTTGACGTCGCCGTTCTTTGTCTTCTTCTGTTGTTGTTGTTCCATGTCATTCACTGACAAGGATACAGAAGAGACAATGCGCATGATCTTATAATGATAAAAAATTTAATTTCTAATGCACTTTTCATCAAACAAGATCTCAAAGTGCTACAAAGACAAGATTGAAAATCATATTTGTAATTGGCAATCAAATTGAAATACTTTTCCATTTTCGATTTTCATATACATCAATGAAATCGGATAATTATAAACGATCTGTTTTCTGTTTTTTATTATTATAAAACCAAAAAGCAGGAAACATTGATTTTTATGTTAAATATTTTTTCTATTCCACACAAAAAACAGATGTCCGTGACATACACAGACCGAAAACAACTGCAGGAGGAGGAAGAACAGAATTGCAAAAAGGAAAGAGACTGTCTTTTAGTCTTTTCTTGCGTACACGAATGACATAGCTCGACCAAAGATGCCATAAAAGTCACTAAAAGGTCGCGTTGCCGTTCTGACTGCAGTTATATTTGAAAAGATCAAATTCTAAACAAAATCAGACCATCTCTTGGTGTGGCCCAAATCTGATGTGAAAGGATCAGATTCGAAGCCCTTTGGAGCATTTAGACTGGCAAAAAATATCCGATCTGTGCCACTTGAGTGCAGAAAAATCAGATTTGGCGTCCCGTGTAAACAAGGCCTTTGATCAGATCACATCATCTTTTTCTGGCAGAGTATCTGCGTTTACATGCACCACATAAAGAACATCTGACATTATTACATGATTTGATTTGAAACCAGCTTTCTAAAACACATGTTAATTGGATTGTGTTCTGAGGAACCGACTGACATGTGTAGACTGTCATCAGAAACCAGATCCCTCTTGCGTCTGTACACTTACTTGATTGATCGATCGATCATAAGCGCCGGTCTCACCAACATTAAGTTCACAGGAGAAGAAGAGAAGCCCAAAGGAGGGGGACTGTTTTACGTCAGTGGTCTCCAAACAGAAGAATGTAACCATGCGAGGGACAGGGGGTCCACTTTGATACATCACACTTAAGCTACACTATCTGGAATAAGTAAACATTTTTATGGACACAACACATACTACCCGTTCAATACATATAACTTTTTCGATGAAGACAGCACATCCCCTGTGGGTAGAAACGTATCAAACACCCTTTTCAAAATAAAATAATTTTATTCAAAATTAAAATGTACTGAAAATAATATGTCTGTATTTTGTTCGTCAGTGATAAGTAGATAACAATAATGGGGTTAAGAAAAATCCCTGCCTCTCAATGCCTTTTAAATGGGTCATAGTATAGATCTTTTTTTTAACTTTTAAAACACTCATGGTGTAATGGTGGATTTTTGATCAAAATGTTGCATTGTAACAGACCATCCAAAACCTGTTTTCTGGCTGTCTCTTCAAAACGCGCTGTTTTGTAGTCTGTCTTATTTACGTGCCTGAAGCTTTCCCTCCAGGCCAAGCCTCCTTCGACTGCATCTCGACCCTGTTGTAGTTTTTAGCGCTTCCATACCAAGTCTACTGACAGATAAGTTAGAAATATACACTTATTTGTATTAGAAATGGCAACAGCCTAGGATTTTTGCATGCAGAACTAGATCGATCGGTCGGATCTGAGTCTGACTCTGATCTGAGTCTGACTGGGGCGACGTGGCTAAGCTAGTAGAGCGGCTGTACCAGCAACTTGAGGGTTCCATGTTTGATTCCAGCTTCCGCCACCCTAGTCCTTTCTCCCAGTGCCACCCACACTGGATTAAATGTAGCCTAAATATGGAGATTGGGTTTCACAAGTTAAAGCACTTTAAGTCTCTTGAGAAAAAGCGCTATATAGATATAATTTACTTAATCTCACACTTCACTAAAATGGGTCGGATCTGAGTCTGACTCAGATGGGTCGGATCTGAGTCTGACTCAGATGGGTCGGATCTGAGTCTGACTCAGATGGGTCGGATCTGAGTCTGACTCAGATGGGTCGGATCTGAGTCTGACTCAGATGGGTCGGATCTGAGTCTGACTCAGATGGGTCGGATCTGAGTCTGAGCATAAACTGATTTAAGCCTGCTCGAATGGAAGGCGAAACTAAGACAAACTGAAAAGTTCAGTTGCGACCGATTGAACGCCCTGAGAAAAATAAATTCATAAATTAAAAATCATTAATAGCGTAGTGGTAAAGTTTGTTTTCAAATAATCGCGGTCAATGCAAGCCATCACAATTGTATTTTCTCCTAAGCCTCTGAGGAGCACCATAACTAGAAGAACTAAACTAAACTCCCGTTAAAACAGCTATTGGCATCTGGCATTCTCTTCCTCTACCCACAGCTAAACGAGCTGAAATGACCAAAATCCCACCCCCTAGCATTTCGGAGTCATACAGCGTTTGGGGAAGGAAATAATTTGTGCATGTAAACGAAGACATCACTTTGAAAATATAGAGCGACCGAGCATTTAAATTTACGCACTGTGGAGGTACATTTAATATCCAGGGAGAGAGAACTGGAGAAAATAAAAATATGTGGAGAACCTAGTATATATTTTATTTAATGTCCCTTCCCATTTACTGTATATTAATTTACACACTTTATCAGGATACTTTATCAGGTACACCTGCTCTCTCTACTCGGACTGATCATATCATTTTGAGTCTACAAAGAAAATATTGCTTTGATAATGTGTTTTACTGTGGCGGTAGTTCACTGTTAATAATCTACGCCCTAGAAAATATAATGTTCACTGGTGTTTCTAATATTTTGGTCTTATTTTATCTGGCTGAATAGAATAGTAGAGAATATTTGCAATGCTCTAGATTTTGCAGCTGTAACCAATGCTCTGACTTCTACAGAAATTGTGTGGTTATGTAGCTTTGTCAGGAAGTGACACTGACTCAAGCTTGCAAGACATCCTACTCTCTCACTATCTGGGATTTCTTTACAAATGCAAGCAGGAAAACATAATTTTCCAGAGATGTACAGGTACCTTTTTATTAACTCACACTCCGGTACCTAGTAGAATTCCCCCAATGTGTGATTGATAAAGTCTATCCTATTTCTACAACTGAGCAAACTGAAGACTAAATAAACAAGAACATGCATAACGTCAATGCAAACAAGTGAACCTTTTTTATAGTGTAGTGCAGTTCCTTAATCCAGGTATTTGCAGGTGTGGGCGTAAGTGCACCGCTCAGTTCTGTCAGTCCCTGAGTCATCAGGCCCAGCCATCATCCTCATCCTCGGTACAGTCCTAACTGCCCTACTGCTTGATCACGCTGTGGTTACCAGGGACACATTTAACGCTTAGTAGACTTTCTACAGCTACGATGGGAAAAAATCAAATGGCGTGTCCACGCAATCGGAAAACCGGGGACGGTACCAAAATAACTGCTCTGTAAAGTGGCAAGTGCGTTTTGAAGCTAGTGGAAAGAACATACAGGGCTAGATGTTCTCCATTGTTGTCATTTGTTTATTATTCCATTAGGTTACACTACAGTATTTCACCTCGTTACATGGCTCTCTCAGTTCCGCCTACACACCTTTTTATAATGGAAAAAACAACCAGATGACTGCTTGTTAAAAACCTGACTTTGGTCTCTGTTTTTTCTACCGCTTGTCCATCTTGAGGTCACGGGGGGGTGCTATCAGTTTATTTTATTCAAATGAATTGAGGCATGACGTCTATTCAAAACAAGGCCTCTATTTGAAGAAATATGAGACTGTATATTGTTAAGATTAGAGTAAAGTTGAGATACTGATATTGACAGTGAGCTCTGAGCAGCATACCACAAAGGAGAATGTTCTAAGGCTTTCTTGCATGGAAGGTTTCCTGCATACACAGGTAGCACGCAACACAAACTGATATACTTATGAATACTATAACCATTTCAATGTACACTTGGAGAACACCAATATAATGTTTTATGGCTCAAAGTACAGTGTTGAATGCAGCACAGAATGAATATATAAATCATTGTGATGAGTGTTGCACAATATAAACAATAATAAAGGCTTTTAATACTACCGTTATATCGAGATAATGCATGTTGATGACACGTTCTAGCTGTGTCCCGCAAGTTTGACAGCGACAAGCAAACAGACGCGTCCTCGACACACTGTAGCATTCTCGTTAGCGGCTAACGTCCCTCCACACTGCAAAGCCACTTCTAATTCAGCAATCTTCGCCTCCATGGCAGCAAATAAACAAAGTTTCTGACAAGTAACATCACTGGAGGACAAGCTAAACATGCTACACGACACACGTTAGGAGGATATGCCAACTGATAAGTTAAAGCTCTTGAACGTAAACGGAGGTGGGCAGATCGATACAAATATTGACAGTAACGATGCCAAGTATACTATCAGTATATGTTCGATACTACAGTGTTTGTTAGATTGATAAATTAGCATTTAAAAAACATTTTTTGTTGTTTACAAACTCTGAAAATTAGTCCCCGGACATAAAGAAGGCTTTCAGGTCAAAAACCAAAGGATTTAGATTAGAATCAATAATAATTTGAATATTTAATTGCGATGCTGTGTTATTGTCTGACTATAATTGTGATCAAAAATTGACATTCAATGATCTTTAAAATTTGAACTTTTAGCATTGGTATGGCCAATACTGGGCCCTTAACTAACTTGGTACTGGATTAATACCCATATTTTTAGTATCGCTCAACTAATGTAAAGTTTTCAAACCGAAGAATAAATGCTTATTACATATTAACGTGTGTAGATAAAACCATGTTACAATAGAAAGTGACCAGATATTAACAGTAAATTAGCAAGTAGATGTAATAATAGTTTTGACATAATAATACCACCGGAAATGACGCAATATGTCAGCAGCCTAATTTGGAGCCTTTGTAACCCGTTGAATTAATCTTTTATCTTTACTATAACAAATAATGTATCGTGATATACATTATCGCAATGTAGATTTTAGGCCCTATTGCCCATTCCTATTTTTGATTGACAAACCGATTCAATGCTTAATTGAGAACCAAGGCAAATGTATGCAAACACATAGACAAGCTGACATTCACACAAAGCTAACAATAGGAAGACGGCACTCAAACCACCGCTATTACGATGGAGGAGTGGTAGTAGGGAAAAGGGGGGGAGGACATTTGGGGCCCAGGCTTGATAGGGGCATGCAGGCAAATGTGTTTTCAAGAAGCAATGGGGTCCCGATTGTCTGTGCTCTCGCGCCTCACTTGCTAACTGGAGCGTGCGGCCGCATGGAGTTCAGTAGGACCCCCACAGTCCTTTTAGCTGTCAGTTGACAAAAGCATCTCCCCAGCCTCCTTTAATACCACCTACGCCAATGACGACATGTGCATGTGTTGCCAATGGATTCAGACTAATTCTATACAGAGCAGTCAAAAACAATTTAGACAGAACTACGAATTATTATTCTATCGTCCTGCCATTTAAATATTAATGAGTATTGATTGGAGGTAGATGAGTCAGTATCTGGTGGAGGGAGCTGGGTAATGTCCACATAAGAATTGGTATGCATCCCTGCATAATTCTAAAAAATTCTGAATAAAACATAGATTGGGGGCATGTTGTTCAACATCACACAATTTAGGCCAACATCTTGTCATTTTTTTGGCACAGTGCCGGTAGGCATAATGATGTAATGATGGGGGGTTCTACTAAAAACAATATTCCCCAATCCCTGTAAAAAGGATGACTGCGCTCTTAAAGCTGCAAGCTACACAAGCCTGATTAGGATTGTATGCATAGGTGAGTAGTTGTCTTATGCATTGTGAGAGGTCTGCGCTATATGTACCGAGTGTAACGGTAATCCCAGACTCGGCGCGGCACCCCTCCATATGGCGCTGCTGCTGTCTGTCTGAGAGGAGCTCGGGCTTTGTCTCAATGTTTGGGGTGGATGCCCTTGTATGTCTGGGTGGAGCCGGGGGTGGGAGGGATAATTGGGGGTCATTGTTTCGTCAGCCTCTGGTTGACCCATGTGGGTCAGGGGCCAACGTTGTGGATCAATCAGGGTGTCTATGTGTTTTAGTAAATTCATGCAGGTGACGTTGATGAAATTAAGAAGCCTGACATTGGCCGAATGCGATAAATTCTCACTTTCCGATATTGTGACGCGTGCAAAGTGACACGTTTGTTATTGGTGAACCCTGAGACAATTCTGTTTTCGGTAATCAGTGTTTGACAAATTGGGAATTGACCACTGTTCTCCTCCGTCTCCAGGCCCTCCTCCTGCCCCTCCCTCTCTGTTCCAGCCGCCACGGCGTCCCGGCCTTGGCACGGTGGGGAAACCCATCCGTCTCCTGGCCAACCACTTCCAAGTGCAGATTCCCAAGATTGATGTCTATCACTATGATATCGACATCAAGCCTGAGAAACGGCCACGGAGGGTCAACAGGTAAATCTACTAAAGGTTTTTTTTTTCTCCCGCCCACAAAGGTTGATTTATAAATGAGGCTTTATTTATTGCATTTGTACAGCACAGTTTAAGTGTATGAGCACCTCAGCAACCGTTTTCTGGTCTTTTAGGGAGGTGGTGGACACCATGGTGCGGCACTTCAAGATGCAGATCTTTGGAGACCGACAGCCTGGTTACGATGGGAAGAGGAACATGTACACAGCACATCCACTGCCAATCGGGAGAGACAGGGTTGGTATACACATTAGCTGAATCACTTTCATTTTTTTATTGTTTTGATTAGGGATGGGGGATATTGCCCAAAACAGAGGTCTTCAACAATGGGTCGCAGAGTTACTGCTGGGGGGTCGTAAAATATTTAGTTGATTGGCCTTTTTCATATATATTATTTTTCCTCAAATTTAGATGTTTTTAAATACTTGAACATTGGTTTAACACACTGTAGTGTTGTTTATAAATGGCAGTGCCATGGACACCCTACTCACAGTACTTTGCAGTTTTTAAATTAAAAACTTAAACTATTACTGTATTCATGTTAGCATTTAAGATAGCTAGCGATCACTGCCCTAGTTAACCAGCTAGTGATTAGCGTGTTATTTGCCAACTAGCTGTTAGCAGCACTACTGCTATTTTTTGAATATCTTAGTATTGGACCGGGGTGGTGGTTCTTCTCTTTAAGAAGGGGAACCGGAGGGTATGTTCTAACTATCGTGGGATCACACTCCTCAGCCTTCCCGGTAAGGTCTATTCAGGTGTACTGGAGAGGAGGCTACGCCGGATAGTCAAACCTCGGATTCAGGAGGAACAGTGTGGTTTACGTCCTGGTCGTGGAACTGTGGACCAGCTCTATACTCTCGGCAGGGTCCTTGAGGGTGCATGGGAGTTTGCCCAACCAGTCTACATGTGTTTTGTGGACTTGGAGAAGGCATTCGACCGTGTCCCTCGGGAAGTCCTGTGGGGAGTGCTCAGAGAGTATGGGGTATCGGACTGTCTGATTTTGGCGGTCCGCTCCCTGTATGATCAGTGCCAGAGCTTGGTCCGCATTGCCGGCAGTAAGTCGGACACGTTTCCAGTGAGGGTTGGACTCCGCCAAGGCTGCCCTTTGTCACCGATTCTGTTCATAACTTTTATGGACAGAATTTCTAGGCGCAGTCAAGGCGTTGAGGGGATCTGGTTTGGTGGCTGCAGGATTAGGTCTCTGCTTTTTGCATATGATGTGGTCCTGATGGCTTCATCTGGCCAGGATCTTCAGCTCTCGCTGGATCGGTTCGCAGCCGAGTGTGAAGCGACTGGGATGAGAATCAGCACCTCCAAGTCCGAGTCCATGGTTCTCGCCCGGAAAAGGGTGGAATGCCATCTTCGGGTTGGGGAGGAGACCCTGACCCAAGTGGAGGAGTTCAAGTACCTCGGAGTCTTGTTCACGAGTGAGGGAAGAGTGGATCGTGAGATCGACAGGCGGATTGGTGCGGCATCTTCAGTAATGCGGACGCTGTATCGATCCGTTGTGGTGAAGAAGGAGCTGAGCCGGAAGGCAAAGCTCTCAATTTACCGGTCGATCTACGTTCCCATCCTCACCTATGGTCATGAGCTTTGGGTTATGACCGAAAGGACAAGATCACGGGTACAAGCGGCCGAAATGAGTTTCCTCCGCCGGGTGGCGGGGCTCTCCCTTAGAGATAGGGTGAGAAGCTCTGCCATCCGGGAGGAGCTCAAAGTAAAGCCGCTGCTCCTCCACATCGAGAGGAGCCAAATGAGGTGGTTCGGGCATCTGGTCAGGATGCCACCCGATCGCCTCCCTCGGGAGGTGTTTAGGGCACGTCCGACCGGTAGGAGGCCACGGGGAAGACCCAGGACACGCTGGGAAGACTATGTCTCCCGGCTGGCCTGGGAACGCCTCGGGATCCCCCGGGAAGAGCTGGACGAAGTGGCTGGGGAGAGGGAAGTCTGGGCTTCCCTGCTTAGGCTGCTGCCCCCGCGACCCGACCTCGGATAAGCGGAAGAAGATGGATGGATGGATGGATCTTAGTATTGCACAATAACAACAGCTTGTCCCTTTCAGGGTCTTTGACAGGCTGGTGCCAGTTTAATAATATGAAACACAATATATGATAAGTCCCCTCGTCATTGTTCCGGACAACGTTGAATACCCTTTGCTTAAAATCCGTATCGCGATGTATATTGCAGCCTTTTGCGATAATATATATCACTATATTTTTAAATGATAATAGAATTTCAAAACGGGTTACAAAAGTTCCCAATTGGCTGCTGACATGTGCGGTAACATTGCCGCGTTTCAAGTTGTATTTTGTTCTGAAAACTATTATTAATATATTTGTTAATTTACAGTTGATAGTTGGTTACTTTTTACTGTAGCACTGGTACATCTAAATGTCTGTTAAAATGTACTAAGCATGTATTCTTCTGTTGTTTGGGTACTTTATATTAATTTTGGGAGATACTACACATTTGGGCACTGATCCCAATACTAAATAGTTACAGGGACAGAATTGGCCATACCAATTTTCATATTTGAAATTTTTCAGGATCATAAAATGTCAAAATTTTTGATCACAACTGTAATGCGACAAAAACACAGGATAAGGGTGTATCAATATCAATTAATATTTAAATTATTTCCTTATTCCCTTTTATTACATACTATATTTTTAATATAGTTCATAGTGCAAAATAACTAAACAAAAGCAAAGACTTTTGGCTTTTTTTTTCTGAGTTCATAAATAATGAAAACAACAAAGATGTTGTGATGATAAATATTGATGTAATTAATATAGTTACGAGGTATCATTACTGTTGATACTTGTATCGATCCGCCCATCCCGGTTTACATTCAATAGCTCTACCCTAGCAGTTAGTGTTTTTGTATCCCCTTATGGTGTGTAGTGTAGCATGTTCAGCTATTGCTTGTCTTCTAACGCTCAAGTCATAATGATACTTGTAAGAAACATAGCTTATCCGTTGCCAGAGAGGGCCATTCAGGCACATTTCCCTCAACTTTCCACCCTTCTAAGAGTCGCAGTGTGTAGGTGTGTTTTCTTCAGAATGAACTTCTAGTTTGTCAACTGATTCACAAAATCTTTCATTGTTTACTGCTCCTCAATTCCCACCTTCTAATCTATGTCCATGAATCGCAGGTGGATCTGGAGGTGACTCTACCTGGCGAAGGGAAAGATCAGACGTTTAAGGTGTCCTTGCAATGGGTGTCTGTTGTCAGTCTTCAGATGCTGCTGGAAGCATTGTCCGGTCACCTGAACGAGGTCCCGGAGGACTCCGTTCAGGCCCTGGATGTTATCACACGGCATCTCCCTTCCATGAGGTCTTTATTAACGTCTATTCTTCACTTGTTTTCAAGATCCATGCTTGGATTATTGCTTTTCACATTTTATGAAGCTTTGACTGAATTTCCTGCCGTCTTGCATTCTGATCAAATTAGATTACACGCCCTAATGGATGTGTTTTTTTTAAAGGCTTTCCCTGCGTATTTATTAGGAACTTTTATTACAAATTAACCTCTGCTCCTATTTTACTGCACATTTACATACTGATACACACAGTTCATCATTTAAGAAGAATCTGATTTGTGATTTCCTTTGTGTCAATGTACACAGATACACTCCGGTGGGCCGTTCATTCTTCTCCCCTCCTGAGGGCTACTACCATCCTCTGGGCGGAGGCAGGGAGGTGTGGTTTGGTTTCCATCAGTCCGTCCGTCCTGCCATGTGGAACATGATGCTCAACATCGATGGTAGGGCGACAGAACTGTAAAAAAGCAGTCACTTTGTTGTTTCACTTAAAAATATTACCACTCGTCATATACACCAAGTTTAGGATCATATTAAAAATAATTGGTGTTTTTTTTTTTTTTTTTTTTTCATGAAAATTGCAATTGCTAATATAGTATTCCATTCAGTCTTAACAGGTAGAGTATATCAGTACATTAGTGTCATGGTTATATTATGCTTACCGTATTTTTCGGACTATAAGGCGCACTTAAAATCCTTTAATTTTCTAAAACAATCAACAGTGCTTGTTATAACCTGGTGCTCCAAATGTACGGAATAATTATTGTTGTGCTTACCGACCTCGAAGCAATTTTATTTGGTACATGGTGAAATTATAAGTGACCAGTAGATGGCAGTCACACAAAAGAGATACGTGTAAACTGCAATATGACGCCAGTGAACACCAAAACTTAAAATGTTCCATTAAAAATAAAGAACATTACACACGGTACTCAAAAATCTGTCAAAATGTTTTAGTATGACTTTGAAGCTGCACCGCTCGATGGATTGTCGACCCATTATGGCTACCGTAGCCAAAGATACAAGTATTACTATGGTGTGTGTATGAGGACCGCAAAATGGCACCCATTAGCAGACATATTATCTGCCGTTTTGTTTCACAATATTATGCAAAACCAACTTTTCTTACCTTCTGGTACCTGCTGATGTGTATTTGAGATCTGCGTAAGTCCTGAAACTTTGCGCACGTCCGCCACTGTAGTCTGTGCCGATACCGTAGTCCAGGGGTCGGCAACCCAAAATGTTGAAAGAGCCATATTGGACCAAAAATACAAAAACAAATCTGTCTGGAGCCGCAAAAAATTAAAAGCCATATTACATACAGATAGTGTGTCATGAGATATAAATTGAATTAAGAAGACTTAAAGGAAACTAAATGACCTCAAATATAGCTACAAATGAGGCATAATGATGCAATATGTACATATAGCTAGCCTAAATAACATGTTAGCATCGATTAGCTTGCAGTCATGCAGTGACCAAATATGTCTGATTAGCACTCCACACAAGTCAGTAACATCAACAAAACTCACCTTTGTGCATTCATGCACAACGTTAAAAGTTTGGTGGACAAAATGAGACAGAAAAAGAAGTGGCATAAGACACGTCCCCGAAAGTCGGAGAAAGTTGTACATGTAAACAAACTACGGTGGGTTCAAGGACCGCCAAAATTAGTAGGACAAAACGGCGCTCGCCAAATACTCGAATCAGTGAAGCATGTTTAATATAAACAGTGTGCTTTATAACAATTAGGGGGGTTTGTGTCATGTTTGTCCTCCTACAGAAACAATATTTAAACAAAAAATATATTTTTTTCCCCTCATCTTTTTCCATTTTTCATACATTTTTGAAAAAGCTCCAGAGAGCCACCAGGGCGGCGCTAAAGAGCCGCATGCCGTAGTCGATAAGCTTCTTTTTCTCCATCTTCTTGTAATGCTGTTGCCATTTCTTATTAAAAGTAGCGTAAAGTTCTAACTTTATATCTTGCACATACGGAACTTTAGTTATCAAAGAGTTCCGGTCTGACGGTTTTTCACGGGACACATTCCCGGCGTTGTTGTTGCACTAGTGAGCCATGGATGAGGAGATGCTGCTCCGTTATTGATTTAAGTAAAGTCTGAATTTCGTTAAAACAGTTGGCTCCATCTTTTGACACTTCTTCCACTCCCGTCCTTGCACGCTACACCGGTACAACAAAGATGGCGGAGAAAAAATGATGTCGAAAGTGAGCCATTTAAATAAGACCGCCCACAAAACGGCGCTTACTGAAGCGACGGTCAGAAAGCGACTTAAAGATGATCTGTAAAACATAATCTGTGCAACATTTTGACCAAAGAACCACCATTACATGTTATGTAGACCACAAAGAATTGTTTTAAATTAAATTTTTTTTATAATATGACCCCTTTTAATGCGCCTTATGATGCGGTGCGCCTTTGGTATGAAAGTAGACCTAAATAGACCCGCTCTTCGGCAGTGCGTCTTATAATCCGGTGCGCCCTATGGTCCAGAAAAGACGGTACTTAAATACAGTTTTTTTTTTTTAAGAAACTAAGTTATCTTTGTTGATATAAGACCACCCAAGCTGTTGTTAAGAGCATCTGTACTGCTTATACATTTCTTCTTGCCAGTTCAAGAGAAGCCTTTGCTCGGCCTGTGTTATTTTATGCATGAAATTGTTCTGCTTATCGTTATTAACGGGAGCCGATGAATCACGTGGCATTTCTCTTCCCTCCTTCCAAACCCCCAGTGTCGGCCACTGCTTTCTACCGCGCTCAGCCTGTGATTGAGTTCATGTGCGAGGTGTTGGATATACAGAACATCAATGAACAGACCAAACCTTTGACTGACTCGCAGCGGGTCAAATTCACCAAGGAAATTAGAGGTGAGTATTTGTCTGTGTTTTATTATATTTGGTCCTCTCATTGAGGGGCAGTATGATACAGTGCAGCATAAAACCCCTGGGGAAAAAAATGATGGAATCACCAGTCTTGGAGGATGTTCATACAGTTGTTTGATTTTGTAGACAAAAAGCAGATGACAAACGTGACACACAACTAAAGTAATTTCAAATGGAAACTTGCTGGCTTTAACAAACGCAAAAAGAAATCTAGAGAATATGTTTTGGTAGTCAGTGACGGTTTCATTTTTAGATCGGAGTGAAAAATTATGGAATCATGAAAAACAAACATTACAACACACTACTAGTACTTTGTTGCAATATTTTTTAACAGCTTGCAGTCTCTGAGGTGTGGACTTGTGACAAACTGTACTCCAGTTTTGTCAGTCAATTTCTTCAATTTCCACCACTGATGTTCACTATTTGACTACTAAGACATTGACCTTATGTATCTTTCTTCAAAGAAAGTTTTTACAGTTTTTCTTGAAAATTATGTCATACCCAAACGTGTTCAAAATGTCAACATAAACGTGTCCATTTAATGAAAATGTAATGACAGCCATTTCCCCAGTGCCATTACCTGTCATGCAGCCCCATATCATCAATGACTGTGGAAATGTACATGTTTTCTTCAGGCAGTCGTCTTCATAGAGCTTATTGGAACGGCACCAAACAAAAGTTCCAGCATCATCATCACCTTGCGCAATGCAGATTCACGATTCATCACCGAATGACTTTCATCCATAGTCGACGATTGCTTTTACCTAGCCCTTTGGAACCTTGTTTATTTCTTAATGACGACTGTCCTTTCAAATTTTGTGTACATTAATCCCATTTCCTTCAAGCGGTTTCTTACAGTTAGGTCACAGATGGCGACTCCAGTTGCTGCCCATTTGTTCTTAATTTGTTTTGCTGTGCATTTTCTGTTTTCAAGACATATTGCTTTGTTAGTCCACCAGTGTGCTTGCCTTTTACAACCTTCTCATGTTGTTTGTACTTGGTCCAGATGTTAGAGACAGCTGACTGTGAACAATCAACATATTTTGCAACATTGTGTGATGATTTACCTTCTTGAAGAAATTTGATAATTCTCTCCTTTGTTTCAATTGACGTCTCTCGTGTTGGAGCCATGAATCATGTCAGTCCACCTGGTGCAACAGCTATCCAAGGTGTGAACACTATTTTTAACTGCAGACTAATGAACAGATTTAATCTGATGCAGGTGATAGTTTTGGAAATTAAAACTTGCAGGGTGATTCCATAATTTTCTCAGAATTGAGTGATTCCATAATTTTGTCCACGGGTTGTAGAAGTAAAGGTGTTTACGGAGACTAACACTGCTGAATGCTTGACACCACATAAGTCACTGTCGAGATCAATTTGAGATTAGAACACAGTTTTATTGATTTTTTTTTTTCTTTAAAGAAAACTTGATTTACTCGAATCCTGCATCATTTTGTAACTCTTGTTTATGTTGTGTTTTGACAGGCTTGAAAGTGGAGGTGACACACTGTGGTCAGATGAAGAGGAAGTATCGAGTGTGCAATGTCACTCGCCGACCAGCCAGCCACCAAACGTGAGTGTACTCCTCGTTCCACCACTCTTTTTGCATTTTGTGATTTTAGTTTGCACTTACTAAAATCTATATTGTGGCATATATTGCAACACAATATATTATTTTGTATGTAATTAATAATAGAAATATTTCAGAATTGGTTACAAAGGCCCTTAATTTGGCTGCTTATGTATGTTGTAACACATTTTACTTTGTATTATTTGATCAAAACAATTATTAATCTCCTTGCTAATTTACAGTTTAAATCTGGGTACTTTCTGTTCTATCTACATTTCTGTTAAAATGTAATAAAGACTTATTATTTTGTATGGCTACTGCTACACATTAGTTTTGGCCAATAGTACAAATTTGGAATTCGACGGGGCGACGTGGCTCGGTTGGCAGAGCGGCCGTGCCAGCAACTTGAGGTTTCCAGGTTTGATCCCCGCTTCAGCCATCCTCGTCACAGCCGTTGTGTCCTTGGGCAAGGCACTTTACCCACCTGCTCCCAGTGCCGCCCACACTGGTTTAAATGTTACTTAGATCAGTGTTTTTCAACCACTAGTGTGCCGCGGGATACAGTCTGGTGTGCCGTTGGAGATTATGTCATTTCACTTAATTAGGTTAAAAATATTTTTTTACAAAGCAGTAATTATAATCCGCAAATGTGCCGTTATTGAGTGTCAGTGCTGTCTGGAGCTGGGCAGAGTAACCGAGTACCGTATTTTTCGGAGTATAAGTCGCACCGGCCAAAAATGCATAATAAAGAAGGAAAAAAAAACACATATATAAGTCGCACTGGAGTATAAGTCGCATTTTTGGGGGAAATGTATTTGATAAAACCCAACACCAAGAATAGACATTTGAAAGGCAATTTAAAATAAATAAAGAATAGTGAACAACAGGCTGAATAAGTGTACGTTATATGAGGCATAAATAACCAACTGAGAACGTGCCTGGTATGTTAATGTAACATATTATGGTAAGAGTCATTCAAATAACTATAACATATAGAACATGCTATACGTTTACCAAACAATCTGTCACTCCTAATCATGAAATCTTGTACGTCTAGTCTCTTACGTGAATGAACTAAATAATATTATTTGATATTTTACGGTAATGTGTTAATTTCACACCTATGTCGCTCCTGAGTATAAATCGCACCACCGGCCAAACTATGAAAAAAACTGCGACTTATAGTCCGAAAAATACGGTAATACTCTTCCATATCAGTTGGTGGCAGCAGGTAGCTAATTACTTTGTAGATGTCGGGAACGACGACGATGGTTTGCAGGTAAAAAGGTATCTAACGCTTAAACCGAAAATAAACAAAAGGCGAGTGCCGCTAAGGAAAGGCATTGAAGCAAAACAAAGCTAAAACTGAACTGGCTGCAAAGTAAACAAAAACAGAATGCTGGATGACAGCAAAGACTTACAGTGTGTGGAGCAGACGGCGTCCACAAAGTACATCCGAACATGCCATGACAATCAACACCAAAATAGGAGCGCAAGACAAGAACTAAAACACTACACACAGGAAAACACCCCAAAAAATCAAAATAAGTCACAGGGTGATGTGACGGGTCGTGACAGTACACCTACTTTGAGACAAGAGCTATAGTGATGCATGGTTGGTTATGGTTTGAATTCATATCCAACAATTGCGAGAACGACTTTCTACTGTCAATATCGGCCGCTGAGTTTCATTTTTTTTAATGTTTTCTGCTGGTGGTGTGCCTCAGGATTTTTTCAATGAAAAAATTTGCCTTGGCTCAGAAAAGGTTGAAAAACACTGACTTAGATAATGGGTTTCACTATGTAAAGCACTTTGAGTCACTAGAGAAAAGCGCTATATAAATATAATTCACTTCACCACTACCAAGTAGTTACAGGTGCAGTATGGGTCATACCATTGCATACCTCAAATTTTCAAGCTCATTGAATAATTTTTTTTCCCGCAATTACAATCGGACAAAAACGCATGACGGTGCAACAATATTGCATACTGTATTTTCCTGACTATAGAGGGCATCGGTATATAAGCCGCACCCACTAAATTTGAGAATATATATATTTTATTCCATGTATCAGCCGCCCAGGACAATAAGCCGCAGGTATACACGTTGTGAAATGAGTTATTTACACACAGATTCTGTACATTTTTTATTGATATACCTTAATTATTTCCAAACGGTGTCTGTCACACGGCAGTAAAACGGCTGATCAAACAAAACGGATGCCATCGTCACGGACCCACTAGCTGCGAAAGTTAGCTCTTCAATCATCTAAACAGACTCAATAACTCTGCTGTGACATTTTGGTGAATTTACTAGAGAATTTGTGAAACAAAACAAAAAGAATGCCATTGTAAGTTTAAAATACTTGTGAACGTGTTGGCGTAATAGCTAATGCTAACGACGCTAGCGTCATTACATTACGATGGCTCATACAAATATGCATTAAAACACTCCTAAAGACATCACACATGGGACGGTTTAGTAAGTATGACTAGTTTGTTTTATTGTAAAACTTACAGACGTTGCTTGTAGTGATGAATGAAGAATCCATAAGTGTAAAAACGCTATGGATAGACTAAAAGACTGAACAGCACTTGTATTCCAGTTTAAAGCACGGAACAGAAGGAAATACTGTAGACCAGTGGTTCTTAACCTTGTTGGAGGTACCAAACCCCACCAGTTTCATATGTGCATTCACAGAACCCTTTAGTGAGAAAAAAAAAAAAAAAAAAAAATATATATATATATATATATTTATTTTTTTTCAAATTCAAGAAAAAGTCGTATGTTTTTTTACTGGTGCACAAAATGAACCGTGCATGAACATCGCCTTGTTCAAAGAACAAAACCAACATAGTGCATGAACTCACAACATATTACACACCTTACACACATTATCCTGAATTGATTAACGTGGACCCCGACTTAAACAAGTTGAAAAACTTATTCGGGTGTTACCATTTAGTGGTCAATTGTACGCAACATGTACCGTACTGTGTAATCTGTACTGTGTATTCTCTTCCTTTGCAATCTGCTAGTAAAAGTTTCAATAAATTAATCAAAAAACCTGCAAATTAGAGGGAACATTGTTTGGGGGTATCCATAATACGCTGATAGGGAGAAGTTTTTATTTACACGATAAGTCGGATGTCTCTTTACCTCCGTGGCGGAGGCTCCACCGAACCCCTAAGGCCGACTCACCGAATCCCTAGGGTTCGATCGAACCAAGGTTAAGAACCACTGCTGTAGACATTCACTCCGCAGCACCTGCAGTGAACGAACTCATCCAAAAGATGTCACGATAGTACAAACAATAAAACACCTTTTCCATGTTTTTGCTTGTGTTTAGTGAAAACTATTTGCATTAGTGTTCAAAGCGTACGAAAAAAAAATAGAGGTTTATAGTTTATTGCCTCTGATTTAAGTATTCAATTATTTCCTGAGTTAGTAAAAAATGACCAAAAAACTATAGTTTATAGTTTCAACATATACTGATACTATACTTGGTATAGTTACTGTTGAGGTATTGATCCGTCCACCTTTGTTTACATTCAAGAGCTCTAGCTAGTGGTGTGTATAGTGTAGCATGTTTAGCTATTCCTCCTCCTCCAGTGATAACACTTGTAAGAAACGTAGTATAATTTCCGCCAATGAGGCGAGGTTTGCTTACTTAGAACTGGCTTTGCACTCTGACGGGACTTTAGCTTGCTAGTGAGGACACTACAGTGCGTTGAGGACGTGTTTGTTACCTTGTCGCTGTCAAATTTGCAGGACACAGCTAGTACGTGTCATCAACGTGCATTATCATGATGTAACAATACTGTTAAAGTCTGTCATCGGATAAATTTATATCATTTGTATCGTCTATTTTGTGCAACTGTAGTTTGTACCAACAAATAATTCTGAGAAGTTTATTTGTGTTGTTAATTTCTTCACAGGTTCCCCTTACAGCTCGAGAACGGCCAGGCCATGGAGTGCACCGTCGCTCAGTATTTCAAGCAGAAGTATAATCTGCAGCTCAAGTATCCACATTTACCCTGTCTGCAAGTAGGGCAGGAACAGAAGCACACTTACTTGCCCCTAGAGGTGAGAAGAGACCATTTTTCAGTATTCCTTCAAAATTGCTCTTTTTAAGTCACAACTTAATGACTTTATTACTTCTGTAGGTCTGTAACATAGTTGCAGGCCAACGCTGCATCAAGAAACTGACCGACAACCAAACATCCACCATGATCAAAGCTACAGCTCGCTCTGCCCCTGACAGACAGGAAGAGATCAGCAGATTGGTGAGCGAAGATCTTACCGGTCTTTTGATGTTGACAGTTGACTTTTTACCAAGCACTTTATGGGATTTATTCAATCAAGGCTTCAAAAAAAGCAGATTACGTTTTTACTAAATAGTGGTAATTTGTTTCTTTCACTGTCCTCTGTCCACCTTGGTGCTTTTTTTTTTGGCTATATGTCAACATGGCCAAATTATTTATTTTATTCAGCAATTTTTGTAAAACTTAACCTATTATGCAAAATTATTTTAACAGTAAAATGTCTATCAAGGGCCTGATTATCGCCACCAAGCATTAGAATCTTTAATCTCGCTCTACTTTTGAGAGAAAGTCACTTCCTCTGCGAGTGAACGGAAAATTGCTCTCCACTGATTTTGACGTTTTGGCCCATTTTTCCTTACTACAGTACCTAGGCCATAATTACAGATCTGTTAGACGCCATAGGCTTGAGTGCCATCTGGCGTAAGAAGAGCCATTTCCGATAATCGCTAACACGATAAGATAATGTCCGAACTTCAAAGGTGTTGACTACCAACGGTAGTAATGAGCAGAATATAGATTTTTCCTTTGCAGAAAATGAAGAGGAGTAGAGCCAGGAACCAGGCGCACTACGAGAGATAATGGTGGTGTTGAATGACGCGAGGAAGGAGAACTCTGACATGAAATACTTATGAAAACATGTTAAGGAATTGAAGAAGGATAATGCATCTCAAACAAATTAATAGGCGAGAAGAAAAAGTGGATGCCTTTCTAGAAGCAAAACGATGAAAAGCGCACATTGTTCAGTTGGAACATGACAAACACACTTAACAATGATTGTTACTGGGCTCCACATAACTTGAAGCTCTTATGTCAGGGCAGCTGATAACCGAGGAGAAAAGGATGATGTTAGCATTTGGTCAACTGTCTGCAATCAAAGTGGTTAGATGTGGTTGTCAACAACATTGACACTATTGGGGAAAAAAACAAAACCACACCTGTCATCGTCATAAATGTCACCAACACAAAAAGCAAAGTGTCATTGCTGAGGCAGAGCAGCAAGCTAAAAAGAACACATTTTTACATCAATAGCTATGTGTACATGGGCAAAATGTATTAATCTGATCATAATTCGGATTATTTTGTGACTGTGTACATGGACCCTGAAAAAAAATATCCGATTATGACATGCATCACACCTTAAGTCGGAATACTTTATTTTGAAATGTGTAGCACGTACTGTAAACGAAAGCAGAAGAAGAAGCAGTGACTACTGCTGTAAACAAACATGGCTCTGGTGCAGCTCTCCTTGTCCGACGTAGTTATTTATTCATCAAATGTTCCTTCTGTTTGCTACTTTAGTTGTAATTCTCTTTTTAAAATGGAGATGTTCCGTGCCCTCCATGTCGTGATATGTGCGGTTGCCGCACGTCTTCTTATTACGACATTGTGTACGTGCCTGACGCTAGCAGTTAGCACTTGGAGTAGCTGTAAAATCGTGAATCAAACAGCTCGTTGAGATGACAACTGGATCCCTTCTTTTATTGTTACATAGGCACATGACACGCCAGACCATACTTTTGTTTTTACTAGTCACTGTTTTAGAGCAACAATCTCAACAGTATATAACGCTACTTCTGTACATGTTGAATGGGGGGAGACGGCAGCAAAACAATAATTTAATTCCAAGACTATTCAATTTAGTCCCCTCCACCACCAAAGTATAGCTGACCTCAAATACATGATTAATGTCTGATTAATTGTGTTCATCTGCACATAGCTCGTGAGCATCTGACAAAGCACAATACTGATATCACCCAAGTTAGCACGGAACCTAAGGCAGCAGGGGAAAACGTTCTGCTCCAGGTGGCGTAGGACAGATTGTAGTGCGGTCGTGCCAGCAATTTAAGTGTTCCGGGTTTGATTCTGCCATCCTATTCACTGCTGTTGTGTCCTTGGGCAAGACATTTCACACACCTTTCTCCCAGTGTCACCTACACTATATTAATGCAGATAATGGGTTTCACAATGTAAAGCGCTTTGAGTCTCTAGAGAAAAAGCACTATATACATATAATTTGCTTCACTTCACACTGCCAAGTCTCAGAGAGAACAAGAGCCAATGTACTTGTCAAAGACATTAACAACTGGACAAATACTAAGGATGACATCCTCTTGTCTACGAGGAAATAAAAGACACAACTCACAAAGACTTGATGCAGCTTGAAGTGCACAACAAATAAACTACAATAAAACATTAAAAAACACAGATTGTGCCAAATTCAACACATTTCACTTAATCATCACCTTAATTGTGCAGAAAGATGGGGATATAACTACAAAAGTACACTTCATTCATTAACCGTGTGACAAAAAAGATCAGAATAATACATATTGTTGGAGATAGAGAACATTCAAACCCTTTATTTATTTAATAGTAAATACTGAAATTCCACGACATAGTGAATTTGCAAACAGCTGAAATTATGCACAAAGCAAACTATAACCTGCTACTGAAGAACGTACAACAATTCTCAACAATAGAGAAGAAAAATGTAATTTAAAACATTTGTATGCACATATAAAATTTAAGACCTTTAGTATATTGGTATGTTGAATTTAATTATGGAATGGATTAAGCAAATAATTCAAACAAGGTACTAATATGATCCAATTCAAGAAACTCTTCAAACTTAAAGTGTTTACAAAGTACAAAGAAGAAAAATCATGATAAACATTGTGAATTGATTGATAATCTTATTTATCTCGCCATATGAAATACAACGTACTTCACTAATTATTTATTACTTATAGAGTATATTGTGAATACATTGAGAACAGGAAGTGAATAAATGTTTTAGCAACTGCTATATAAAGGAAAAGGGGTAGGATTAAATAAATTCTGCTTCTTCCTACTCCTTTTCGAACATGTTGAAAATGAAAAACTGGAAATTGTGATGTATCATGTTGCATGCATGTTGGAAATGTAACTCAAATTTATATACAGACATTACTTTATCAATGTTTTACTTTATTTAATGTCGCCACTTATGCTAACTTATTCTTTGTTTAACCCTTTTTTTTTTTTTTGCTTAATTTTATCCTTAGTTTAACATATTTATTATGTATTCCTTTTTTTTTTCATTTTGATTTAGATTTTTTATAGTTCGTATATAAAAAGTGAATAAAGTGCACAATAGCACTTTTTGGAGCCAAGCTACAGTTTCTATTAGAGCTTAATAAAAGCTATAGTTTTTTTTCTAGTTGACTATATTGTTGAAACCTAAGTGTTTGTATATGTTGTGTAACACTCTAACGACACACCTTTTTACTCTTTTTCTTGGCTTTTTGGGTTTGTTCTGATCTTCTCCTCTTTGCTCAGGTCAAAAGCAACAGCATGGTTGGGGGCCCAGACCCATATCTGAAGGAATTTGGCATTGTGGTTCACAATGACATGACCGAGGTTACAGGGCGTGTGCTCCCAGCGCCCATGCTTCAGTATGGGGGCCGGGTGAGTACGGATACTGGGAGGGACTGTGGCAGGGTGAGTACCGAAATGGGGGTCACACACTGGGGTCACCAGCATAGGGTGGGGGTTGGGGTCATCAGAGTGAATGTTGATCCACGGGGGTTTTCTCTTCCAGGTTCGTTAATAAATGTATCCATTTATTAACGGTTGCACACTCTAAAATTGGTGCTATTGTTGATGAATTTAACAAGTGTTAGAGGATGTATCAAGGCCTAACAGCATGAAAACTGTTTCATACAAACTAACCAGTACTGCAATTTGTGCTGCTTTTTGTGTTAACGAGACCTGTACAACCTGGAACTAGCCCTTAGTGGGTATCCTATGGTGCAGCTCAGCAGTCTCTGTGTGCAAACATTCTAATACTCCCTGTGTGAAAATACAATTATAATACACAGTGGCTGAGATGAATGTCTAATCACGGAAGACTGCTGACTCGCACCGAATCTTAATTCAGCCATTAGGAAACTTGGGTGATTGATGCCAAAAACTGCTGTTTCCTGCTGACTCATTTGGAAATCGTAACACTGGGTCATTTTTATCCATGTTGGAACATTGCAGCCTATATTCATATTTTAAAGTAGGGACGTGCCGATCAATTGGAAAAAGTATGTGACATTGCTGATTAATGCCGATCACAAATACAGATTTTCTCTGGTTTACAAGCTGCTAACCGCTAATTATATGTCTTCATACACAGCTCCCCCAAACTATCATGGCAAATTTAAATTTTTTGTAGTATCTTACGTACCATTATCACTGGAAGACAAGGCTATAAATATATTACACACTGATAGCAAGCCAGGAGCAGGCATGCTAATAGCTAAGCTAACCTAGTAGAAAACAACACCAACAAATAAGTGCTTGGTAAAGTTTAAGAAGTTTAGATGAAGTGCGTTACTGCAGTAAGCAGATATTTACAGGAAATTAACAAGTAGAATATCAAGAGTCTACAGAGAGGATAATATAACAACTGTTTGTGGGTCTGAATTGTCAGTCAGTCCACAACACGTAAATAGGAGGATCAAATTGATTCATAAATTGGTTGCGTCAATACCAACGTAATATTGGTATATGATCACTACTTGAAAGAGCAGATCAATATTTAAATTTGCTCAATATAATTAGTTTGTTATTGTTAATGTTTACAAACACAAAATAGTTTATTGGACACAAGAAAATGTTTTCAATGAGTAATAGTTTATGCTTTTGTTTAGTTATTGTGTAATAAAGTAGACTAAGGAACACGTTTAAATATTGTGTTGATATTGTTAAACTGTCAATGAAACAACATAAATTGAAAATGTACAGTAAATACATGTGATCGGTATCGGTTCGGCAGCACAAAGCTTTGATCGGAACATCCCTGTTTCAAAGACACCGATATCATCACCCTGTTTTCTGGTGGCAGAGGCTGAATAGGGATTCAAGGATTGTGTGGAAGGAGCGATGAATGTGTTGTCACTGGGATGTCGATGAGACTTGTAGTAACCGGCACAATGAGTGTCCAGCTGTAAAGTTAGTGGAGTAGCAAGTTGGCTTTCATACAGGAAACACAACACCCTGCAATTCTGCTGACACTTGCTGAAATCCCTGTTTTGTATCAGTGTTTTCACAAATGTCCCATTCTTTGTTCTGCACTCCTTGTGCTGTTTCACATTTGATTTCTCCAAAAGTTCAACAGAACTCAATCAAACAGTTGGCCTTTAGTCTCCTGGGACAGCAAGTCTAATCGGCTTCCAGTGAAATACCTTTTTGAATGTATGACAGTTGAAGCCTTTCCCATTTCTCTCCTCACGCTGAATGAATGGAATACATGCACTTCATTGTGAAACTGCAATGCTTAATATGCATTAATGATGGGGAAGGCTTTTTGTCTGGCTTGTTTGTAACATGCTCTGTGATTTATATTCGGACTAAGGGTGTGACGAGATCTATCCAGATTAAAACGTAATATTTAGGTGAAAAGCTCTCTCAAAGGCACTGGACCGAAGCCTTGCCAACTTCTTGAATCTCACTCCGGTGCCAAACAAAGCTTTGCGCATACCGTAAACTTTGCAACCCGTCCGTGGTGTTAAACAGGCTACTTGTTTACCCAGGCTGGTTAGTCAAAAGTGTTTGTCCAGTTAGAAACGGCTACAGCCACCACATTGTTTTGTGATGAGAAAAGTCTTACTTACGGTGTCTGAACATGGTGTAAATAAGTTAAACGGTTAAAAGCTCATGCTTAGGTCAAATTTCTAAACAAACATTATCTGGTCACTGTTAAAGCCTGTAAAGTTCAAATATCCTTGTCAACCCAGGAGCAGTGTATCGTCACACCCCCCCTATTCCTGACCTAAACCTGGACTAAAATCCCCTGTGTTGCATTAAATTTAAATCGGTTAATTAGAATCTATCCATTACGATTTTAGAAGCTCATTATTTGTTACCATGTGACCTGAGTAGTTGCTTAGAGGGCCTAGGAGGCAGCTAATAGTCTTTGGTAAAGCTTGTTAACTGAATAGAAACCTTCTGCCCTTTGGGATTTATTGTAGATGTGTAGCCACACTGGATTTTGGAGAACTTGCATCTCATTCAAGAGATTGTGTTCAGCTTTGGTTACGAATGCCAGGGGTCTCCAAACTTTTTCCGCACAGGGTCACATACAGGGAAAGAAAAGAAGCAGGCAATCACACGTAGGTCAATATATGCTAAGAGATTTGCACAAAACATTGACATCTTAGGTTTGAGTTACATGTTACAAAGCAAGTTGGTGTGATATCTATTTCTTTAAAAATGTATAGGTACATGTTATGATTAATTAAAAAGGAAAAAAAATAGCTGCTTCTGGCTGACAATGGCCCATGGGCGACACTTTGGACACCCTTGATATATGCTGTGAATTTCACACTAAGTTCGTAGCAATTCATATAAAAAGCTAAGCACTATACTTTCTGTGCAAACATACAGTACAGGCCAAAAGTTTGGACACACCTTCTCCTCATTCAATGGGTTTTCTTTATAGATAGATAGATAGATATAAAGATAGTACTTTATTGATTCCTTCAGGAGAGTTCCCTCAGGAAAATAAATATATATTTTTTTAATTTAAATTATTTTCATGACTATTTAAATTGTAGATTGTCACTGAAGGCATCAAAACTTGAATGAACACATGTGGAGTTATGTACTTAACAAAAAGGTGAAATAACTGAAAACATGTTTTATATTCTAGTTTCTTCAAAATAGCCACCCTTTGCTCTGATTACTGCTTGTACACTCTTGGCATTCGATGAGCTTCAAGCACACCTGTGAAGTGAAAACCATTTCAGGTGACTACCTCTTGAAGCTCATCGAGAGAATGCCAAGAGTGTGCGAAAAAGTAATCCGAGCAAAGGGTGGCTATTTTGACGAAACTAGAATATAAAACATGTTTTTAGTTATTTCACCTTTTTTTTGTTAAGTACATAACTCCACATGTCATGAAAATGAAGAAAACACATTAAATGAAAAGGTGTCCAAACTTTTGGCCTGTACTGTGTATGAATACAATGTATTTGTATTATAAAAGGTTTGTGGAATATTTTCTTTCATAGAAGAAGGAAAAAAATGTACTCCCAGTCCTTACACAAAATAACAGTGCATTACATTTTGTAGGAAATCCTACAAAGTGACTTGCCAAGCTAGATGTGTTCAAGTGTAGCATGTGGATTTCCTGTTGACATTTTTTTGTGCTGTATTTGGAGACGCAGTAAATGTACCTTGTGTATTGGCTCCTCTAATCGGTGGGTTGACTAAGAGTGTAGGGACTCTCGCCGCAGAATAAAACGGTGGCCACGCCCAATCAGGGCGTGTGGGACATGAGAGGCAAGCAGTTCTACGCCGGCATCGAGATCAAGGTCTGGGCTGTGGCCTGCTTTGCGCCACAGAAACAGTGCAGAGAAGACCTGCTCAAGTGAGTCCTTTTTAAAACCTCATACAGCAGTACCTCCACTTACGACCGAGCTCTTAACTCAAAACACTTGAATTTTAAATCAGCGCCGCTCATTGAAATGAACTGAAATCTATTTTTCTGTGCTTTTCTAAAGCACCACAATTTTAACAAGCCTTTTAGATAATAATAATTAGCTTTATTGTCTCTGAGGAGAAATTTGTCTTGGACATCAAGACACAGCGTTTTACATACACACATACAGTTCATTCGACAATACAGTGACGACCGTAAACAGTGCGCAGGTATATCAGTTAGTTATGAGATCACACATTACATTCCCCCTGTATTGCCCTGTCCTAATATTGCACTCCTTATTAATGCGTCCGATAAGTGTTGTTTGAAAAAAATACTTTAATAGAATGTACGACAAAACTAATTTTTGAATTAATGTACAATATTTACTTTGGGGCTTCTGCAAATGTCTCCTATGGGGTGCTTCTCCGTTGTGTAACTATTGAAATGAATGTTCATGTTGCACACTTATATTTTTGTGTGACGGATCGAAGGTCAGAGTTGACCGCAAGCAATATATGTCTGTGTGCTAAGAGTAATGCTCGATCGTCCAGTTTGTAGAGTCCGGAAACCGAACAAACAAACACGTTGACGGGGATGGGAAGTGATACGATTTTTACGATTCCAATCCCATTTTCGATTCTGCTTAACAATTCGGTTCCTTATCCATTTCCTTACCCATTCTTATTTGGGGACAAAAAGGATAACAAAATTGTTAAGCATCACCTTTGTTTAGTTTAAAAGAAACATGAGGTCTTCAGAGACCCACAGCCTAGGACTCCTTGATGGGGTAAAATTATAAATAAATGATAAATGGGTTATACTTGTATAGCGCTGTTCTACCTTTGAGGTACTCAAAGCGCTTTGACACTATTTCCACATTCTCGCACACATTCACACACTAAAAGGTGGTCCCCAGAAAAATATTTTATTTTGAAAGTATCGTATTTTTCGGACTATAAGTCGCTCCGGAGTATAAGTCGCACCGGCCGAAAAATGCATAATAAAGAAGGAAAAAAACATATATAAGTCGCATTTTTGGGGGAAATGTATTTGATAAAAGCCAACACCAAGAATAGACATTTGAAAGGCAATTTAAAATAAATAAAGAATAGTGAACAACAGGCTGAATAAGTGTACGTTATATGAGGCATAAATAACCAACTGAGAAGGTGCCTGGTATGTTAACGTAACTTATTATGGTAAGAGTCATTCAAATAACTATAACATATAGAACATGCTATACGTTTACCAAACAATCTGTCACTCCTAATCGCTAAATCCCATGAAATCTTATACGTCTAGTCTTTTACGTCAATGAGCTAAATAATATTATTTGATATTTTACGCTAATGTGTTAATAATTTCACACATAAGTCGCTCCTGAGTACAAGTCGCACCCCCGGCCAAACTATGAAAAAAAAAAACTGCGACTTACAGTCCGAAAAGTACGGTAACTACCGGTATTTAAACTGATGATATAATAAATATTCTGCTGTACTGTAAACGAAATACAACAGATTATTCTGACAATTACCAAAGACTTTCCAGCAACATGTTGAACATTTTTGTAACATAAATGAAAATAGAACTGTGCATTGTGCGGTTTTGCAACCATCATTTATGAAAATGATCCTTTATTTTGCAGAAAAATTAGCATATGTGCTTTTTCAAGTGGGATAAGTGATTTTTCTGACCACTTATGGTCCTTTCTCAGACAGGGAGGAGGCGTGCGGCCTCTGAGCCAGTCAGACACCGGTCTCGTCATGTACTGTAATGCATGAGTCTACAGTTAATAATAGGATCGACAGTGTTGGTTATTTACCTGTGGTAGCTGATGTTTCTGCAACTGCTGCTGGTGGAGCGTTATCAAATGCTTTGTGTGCCGATGTAACGGTCAGACATGTTTTGATTGGTTTGTTTCTCTTTGGTGGAGTCTGCTTCTTCTCCTTGGCGCTCCTTCGCACTCGCTTTCACCGTTCTGATGGTTGGAGGGCAAGGTCTAAAACACAAAACGAAACTCGTAATCCAAAATTATTGATCACTACCTAAACGTAACAAAAAGCTGCAAGTTGAGGTACTACTGCACTTGGAGACATTTAGTCCCTTTTTGTTAATGTGCCCATGCAGATTTATCTACATAATTTGTTGCTGATTTTAATGAGCTTGGGTTCTTTTTTCTAGGAGCTTCACTGACCAACTGCGTAAGATCTCAAAGGACGCCGGGATGCCTATTCAAGGCCAGCCATGTTTTTGTAAATACGCCCAAGGAGCGGACAGTGTGGAGCCCATGTTTAAGCACCTCAAGATGTCTTATGTCGGTCTGCAGCTTATTGTGGTCATCCTGCCTGGCAAAACACCCGTCTATGGTAAGCATAGACATCATAGCGCATGAGGCAAAAGACGTCCGTTCCGTTTGTCTTTAATGATAATTTGGTCATCGTTATATACAGCTGAGGTGAAGCGGGTGGGCGACACCCTCCTCGGCATGGCCACCCAGTGTGTCCAGGTGAAGAACGTAGTCAAGACCTCCCCACAAACTCTCTCGAACCTCTGCCTCAAAATCAATGCCAAGTTAGGAGGCATCAACAACGTCCTGGTGCCTCACCAGAGGTTAGTATCCTTTAGGATCTTTTTTTATTCCACAGAGCAATAAGCATTATGTGACATTGTTGGTTAAAACAGCATTCATTCTGTGTTTCCTGTCTCTTTTCAGGCCCTCCGTGTTCCAGCAGCCTGTCATCTTCCTGGGTGCAGATGTCACGCATCCTCCAGCGGGTGACGGGAAGAAGCCGTCCATTGCGGCGGTGGTGGGCAGCATGGACGGCCACCCCAGCCGTTATTGTGCTACAGTGCGAGTCCAGACGTCCCGGCAAGACATGTCCCAGGTTTCTATGGCTTGTTAGTTTGCAACTTGATTGAGGGGAAAAAAGGTCAACTTTTCTAAAGGTAACCTGACTCTGTGGTCTGTTTAGGAGCAACTCTTCAGTCAGGAGGTCATTCAAGATCTGACCAACATGGTGCGGGAGCTGCTGATCCAATTTTACAAGTCCACACGCTTCAAGCCTACACGCATCATTTATTACCGCGGTGGCGTTTCCGAGGGCCAGATGAAACAGGTGCCATATTATATGCATCTTTGGGGAATAAGGTTTTGCTTATTTGACTATACCACTTACCGTATTTACAAGGCGCACTTAAAATATTTTTTTTCTCAGAACTCGACAATGCACCTTATGCCTAATGTACGTAATAATTCTGGTTTTGCTTACCGACCTCGAAGCAATTTTATTTGGTACACGGTGTAATACGTGTGAGCAGTAGATGGCAGTCAAACATAAGAGACATGTGTAGACTGCAATATGATGGCAATATGACTCAAGTAAACAACACCAACATTTCATATGTTCCATTGAAAATATAGAACATTACACACAGCGCTCAAAAATCCATCAAAATGTTTTAATACGACTTTGGTAAGCTATGAAGCCGCACCGCTTCATGGATTGTCGGCGCATTAAACATAGGAGTATTATTATGGTGTGTGTGTGTATAAGGTAAGACATATTATCTGGCGTTTTGTTTCGCAATATTATGCAAAAGCAACTTTTCTTACTTTCTGGTACCTGCTGATCTGTATTTGGGATCTGCATAAATCCTGAAAAATTGCGCTGGTCTGCCATTGTAGTCCATGCTGACACCGTAGTCGATAGGCTTCTTCTTTTTCTTTATCTTCTTGTTATGGGACATTCATCCTCCACTGTTGCCATTTCTAATATAAAGTAGTGTAAAGTTCTTACTTATATCGGTCCGTAAACTCGCCATGAAAGTGCTAAAACATACCGGTATAGTGAGTTTACATTATTCACCCAAGGAACTTTAGTTATTAAAGAGTTCCGGTTGGACCATTTTTCACGGGACACATTTCCGGTGTTTCCGGATGAGGAGAGGCTGTTCCGTTATTGATTGAAGTAAAGTCTGAATGTCATTAAAACGATTAGCTCCATCTTTTGACACTTCTTCCACTCCCAACAAAGATGACGGGGAGAAGACGCTGTCGAAGGTGAGCCACGTAAATAAGACCGCCCAAAAAACGGCGCATCCTGAAGCAACTGTCAGAAAGCGGCTTGAAAATGATCTGTAAAACATCATCTATGCAACATTTTGACCAAAGAACCACCATTGCATGTTATGTAGACCACAAGGAAGTGTTTTACATTTAGAAAGAAATAATAATAATAATATGACTCCTTTTTAATGCGCCCTATAATCCGGTGCGCCTTATATATGAAAAAAGATAAAAAATAGACCATTAGTCGGCAGTGCGCCTTATAATCCGGTGCGCTCTAAGGTCCGAAAAATATGGTAAGTGTTTTCAGCTTACCTCGTTAAAGTGTGGTCTTTTTTGTTTTATTTTTTGCATTTTTAGGTAGCGTGGCCGGAGCTTATAGCCATCAGGAAGGCATGCATCAGTCTGGAGGAGGACTACCGGCCCGGCATCACCTACATTGTGGTTCAGAAACGTCACCACACCCGACTTTTCTGTTCCGATAAGGCTGAGAGGGTCTGTATGGCAAAAATGTTCACGTATTCATATACTTGGTTTTAAAACCCTTCCTACTGTATATGTTTGGCTTGCAGGTTGGGAAGAGTGGTAACGTACCAGCTGGCACCACAGTGGACAGCACCATTACACATCCGTCCGAGTTTGACTTCTACCTGTGCAGCCATGCTGGGATTCAGGTGTGAGATTCTTCCATTTAAAGATACTTTGATCAATCTGCCTCTGATCTGTATCAGCCGATTTTCCTAAAAATGTACAGTCCCAAACGCTAAAACCCACTGGTTTAAATTATTTATTTATTTTTACTCCCCCATTCTTACAAGCTATCAGCTAATTATATCCATACATAGTGTGGAGCTGCTCCCCTACACTAATTGCAAATAAACTGCATTTCTTAGTATCTTAAGTATCATGATAGCTGGAGGGCGAAACTAAACGTGTTACACACACACAGAGAGAGCAAGCCAGGAGCAGGCATGCTAATAGCGAAGCTAACTGCTAAGCTTGCTTGAAACAGCACAAGAAATAAGTGTTGGTAAAGTTTAAGAAGTGTCGATGGAACCAAGTTAAAGCAGAAAGTAAGTTGGTACTAACAGGAAATTAAAAGTAAATTAATAAGAGACCTTCCATAAATTGGTGGTCTCGACACCAAGGGTAGTATCAGTATATGATTGATACTGAAGTGATAAGGTCGACACCTACTCAGTGGCCTAGTGGTTAGAGTGTCCGCCCTGAGATCGGTAGGTTGTGAGTTCAAACCCCGGCCAAGTCATACCAAAGACTATAAAAATGTGACCCATTACCTCCCTGCTTGGCACTCAGCATCAAGGGTTGGAATTGGGGGTTGAATCACCAAAAATGATTCCCGGGCGCGGCACCGCTGCTGCCCACTGCTCCCCACTGCTCCCCTCACCTCCCAGGGGGTGATCAAAGGGGATGGGTCAAATGCAGAGGACAAATTTCACCACACCTAGTGTGTGTGTGTGACAATCATTGGTATATTAACTTAACTTTCTAGTTTCTCAAAATCTTTTATTTATAATTTTTTTTGTTATGTTTACAAAAATCCCTGAACTCGAGGACCAAAAAAACAAAATATAAAATGATTAGTACAGAGTAGTTTTTCTTGTTCTATACTAGATCTGGGCAATTTAAGGCCCGGGGGCCACATTCGGCCCGTTAAGCTTTTCAATCTGGCCCGCCGGACATTCCCAAGTAATTTTATTAGATCTTTAAGATGGAAACTGTTGCTGCCAGTATGATGTGCAGTGATGTTTTCAAATGACCGTAAGTTTTAAACTATACAAAGTATTTCAATGGTTGGAATCTGCGCTTTTGCATTATATCCAAGTTATTATGGTAATCTATGTCACAGCATCTCAGATGAGGTGCCAAGCAGTGTCGGCGTGGTTTGTTTCCACAGAGTGTTTCCAGAGCGGTCCGCCTGAAATGTGGGTGTCAGGGATAGACGCGGAAAAAGATTGTTACAACAAAGTTCTAAAGCTTAGTGATATATCAGATATATCAGATTGTAGGTGTTTTTTAACCTTCGCGTTCATATTTCGCTGTTTGTTGCATTTTTGTTGTTTTGCTTGATTGTAAAATGTCGATTGAGAGGGTGTATTACATTCATATGGTGTCAATATTCAGTGTTTTATCGTTCATATTTAATACTGTAAATCCCACATTCTTTATTTTCATGTAAATTCTGGGTGTTTCTTTCAGTAAAAACAATTAAAATTCCATTCTGTTTTTTAAGGTGGTCTGTCATCACGTTTTTAGCATTCAATCAGACATTATTGTGAGGTTTTCTATTAGTGTTCCTAAAAATAGATATACTGGCCCCCAGACACATTTTTTTCCTCTAGATTTGGCTCCCGAGTCAAAATAATTGCCCAGGCCTGTTCTATACTGTTAACTTTGTTTTGATCAAAAAATTGTACTGGTGTATATAATTCAAAAGAATAGGGAAATTGTTTGAATTATGAGTTGATATTGTTAAACTGTCAATAGCACTCGAAATAAATAAAAGGAAACATTCACAGTACATGATCGGTATTGGTATCAGGCCATTTCACTCATGGAAAATTGGAATCAGCAGCATAAAACCCTGATCGAACATCCCTAATGATACTCCTTAAGTGTACTTCAGAGTACATATATTATTTAATGACAAGCTATTATGTGGCTTGGCATAAAGCTAATTTATAACTCAATGGAATCATTAGATTCTTTTTAAATTTCATTGCTACACGTGCTGCATTATTAATATGCAAGTTTTAGGTGATTGCCAGATGACACTTTAATCATGGTGTCATGGGAAATGAGGGAATTTTTCTTTTGCACATTTCCTCAGGGAACCAGTCGTCCGTCCCACTACCACGTCCTGTGGGATGACAACTGTTTCACTGCCGACGAACTGCAGCTCCTCACCTACCAGCTGTGCCACACTTACGTCCGCTGCACGCGCTCAGTCTCCATCCCGGCGCCGGCCTACTACGCCAGGCTGGTGGCCTTCCGTGCCCGATACCATCTGGTGGACAAAGACCACGACAGGTGAGGAGGCGAGACGTTGACACCGACCGTTTTTATGCTTCCAGTCGGCCCATCTTACAACCCATTAAGTCTCAGTCCACCGTGTTCTAAAGGCTGAAAAGTGCAGGCGTTTGTTGACATAACACTTGCGATCTAAAGGGGTGGTTTCTGTTGTAGTTTGTTAAAGGTAAACTACACTTTATTTTTTTACTATGCCCATATCGACAGTCCCTATGTGAGACAAGAACACGTCTTTCTCTTTTGTGTGTGTAAATTGATAAAAACAATGCTAGTACAATGCGGAAAATTGGGATTGATCTCTTCCGCCTATAAAGAGCTCTATAAAACACTTTTTTTTATGCATGCTGTGACCTGCATATTACCAAGTTGTATCGACATTATTGTAGGAACTACTTTTTTGGCATCGTGACACATCACCATGCCCACATTTCTCAAGCTACTTCAGTGGTTCTTAACCTTGTTGGAGGTACCAAACCCCACCAGTTTCATATGCGCATTCACCGAACCTTTCTTTAGTGAAAAATATAATGTTTTTTTTGTTTTTTTTGCAAATTCAGGACAAATTTATGTTTTTGGTAGCACTTTAGTATGAGGAACATATTCTAAGTAACAAATACTTAATTTAGAGTTTTTTGGACACTAGGGGATAGAGATGCGCGGTTTGCGGGCACAACCGCGGAGTCCGCGGATTATCTGCGGATCGGGCGAATGAAATTTAAAAAAATTAGATTTTATCCGCGGGTCGGGCCGGGTCGGGCGGTTGAAATAAAAAAAAAAATTAGATTTTAAATAGATTCAGGCGGGTGGCAGTTAAACCAATTCGGAAATATATATACATAGTTAAATGTTGTTACCCACATACGAAAAACGAGCAGGCACCTGCTGCATATGCCACAACAGAAGAAAAAAAAAAAAAGAGATGGACACTTTTACGGAGCGGAGAAGGGACACCTCGCCGGGGTCCTGGACCGAGGCCCCTTCCTCCGAGAGGGCCCCACCGGGAGCCGTAGCTGAGGCGATCCGCGAGAAGGGCCCGACGCACGTCCAGGGTCACCACCGCGCCCACTGCACCGACACCCCGCCTCGTCCGCCTTCGCCGCGGCCGGCGTCACGCGCAGCAGGTAAGCAGCTTACCTGCCCGCCACCCCCGTGGCCGGGGGCTCGTAACAGGGGTCACTCCGCCCGCGCAGCTTACCTGCCCGCCACCCCTGTTGCCGGGGGCGCGTAACAGGGGTCACTCCGCGCGCAGTGCGCTCACGAAAGGGGTGGGGCTCACCCCGCTTGGAGGTGCGCTCAGCGTGGCTCCCATATGATTGCGCACTGGTGTGCGTCTGGGTCGTGACAGCGTGGCACGCGAAAGTTTGTGCTGCATTGGATCAGTCTCCTTTCTTTAACAGGCAAAAGCTTTATAACCTCACTAATGCCTTGCATCGTCTATATTAGATATATAACAACGGGCGGGTGCGGTTCTGATCAAATGTTACATCGGGTGGATGGCGGATGGTTGACGACTTTCTGATGCGGTTGCGGATGAAATAATTGCCTATCCGCGCATCTCTACTAGGGGAACATATTCTAAGTAACAAAGACTTAATTTAGAGTTATTTGGTTAGGGTTAGTGTTAGAGGGTTAGGGCCAGGGTTAGAGGGTTAGAGTTATAATAAGGCCATGCCGAATAAGGCATTAATAAGTACTTAATAATGACTAGTTAAGAGCCAATATGTTACTAATTTTCATGTTAATAAGCAACTAATTAATGGTGAATATGTTCTCCATACTAAAGTGTTTTTTTTACTGGTGCACAAAATGAAGCGTGCATGAACATCACCTTGTTCAAACAACAAAACCAACACAGTGCATGAACTCACAACAAATTACACACCTGCAAACCAGTCATCTGTTGTTGTATCCGTAATACGCCGATAGGGAGAAGTTTTTATTTACACGATGAGTTGGGTGTGTTTTGACCTCCGCCGAACCCCTGAGCCCGACTCACCGAACCCCTAGGGTTCCATCAAACCCAGGTTAAGAACCACTGAGCTACTTATTGGTTGCGACCCGCCATAATATAATTGAGCTGCTTCTGCTGCTTTTGAGTTAGTAAAAGTTAATTGTATGTCATAAATCATGCGTCATTTGCACCAAGCTGAGAAGTTGGGTCACCTTTGAAAATCCACATGCGACCAACATGATGCTATATGGCTCAACAAATGGAACACAGCATAACATTGCGACAAAACACTTTTTACTTGCAAAGTGAGGATTATCCCAAATTTAGCAGCTCACAAGTGCTGAAAGCTACAACCATCCCGGCGAGAGCCTACATTGTAAGTTAGTTTTATATTCTTTTTTTAAACTGTAGCAATGGTGCTACGTGGTAACGCTCTAAGGCTTCCACAAAGTCTGCCATTTAAAGGTCGTAAACACAGACAGTAGTCTTTGTTGTGGTTTTAGAGAAAAGTGGCACTCTATGCAATCAATGCACCCACACTGCAAAAAGTCAGTGTTCAAAAACAAGAGAAAAAAAATACAAAACTTCGGGGTATTTTATTTGAACTAAGCAAAATTATTTGCCAAAAGAACAAGAAAATCCGGCTTATCAAAACTTTCCAAAACAAGTAAAATTAGCTAACCTCAATGAACCCAAAATACCTTAAAATAAGTATATACAAGTGCACTTTTCTTGGTAGAAAAAAAAAAGAGAACTTTTTGCTCAATATGTTGAAAAATATTCTTAAATTAAGTAAATGCTAGTGCCATTATCTTGACCTACTCAGTGGCCTAGTGGTTAGAGTGTCCGCCCTGAGATCGGTAGGTTGTGAGTTCAAACCCCGGCCGAGTCATACCAAAGACTATAAAAATGGGACCCATTACCTCCCTGCTTGGCACTCAGCATCAAGGGTTGGAATTGGGGGTTAAATCACCAAAAATGATTCCCGGGCGCGGCCACCGCTGCTGCCCACTGCTCCCCTCACCTCCCAGGGGGTGATCAAGGGTGATGGGTCAAATGCAGAGAATAATTTCGCCACACCTAGTGTGTGTGTGACAATCATTGGTACTTTAACTTTAACTTTAACTTTAATGATATGCGCTCGGCATCATTTTTTTTTTTTCATGCTTGAAGTAAGAAATTATTACTTTAAAAAGTAGTTTTATACTTGTGAGTGTTGATGACACAGCTTTGCAACAGTTGATATTCTAGTTTCAAGCATGTTTTACTCAATATAGGTCATCAAATCTCAGCAACAAGCTGTAATATCTTACTGAGATCATTTAGGACCAAAACCCTTAAAACAAGTAAAACACTAACATAAAATCTGCTTAGTGAGAAGAATTATCTTATCAGACAGAAAATAAGCAAATATCACCCTTATTTGAGATATTTCATCTTACTTAGATTTCAGTTTTTGCAGTGCAGGAAACAAAATACTGTAAATACTACATGTTATCATGAATGTTACTATGTTACATACATACTTACAGCATGTATATCAAGCAGTTTTTAAGGTTTTTGGGTGGTTTTAGAGGGCTTTATAGGCAGAACCGATCGTACCCCCATTGTGCTGGCAGTTTTTCACTATTTAGAACGCACAGATAAGTGTTCTTGTCTCAAATTGTGGATGAAAAATAAAGTGCAGATTTTCTTCAAAATTCCCTTGTTCCAGTGGCATCAAATCAGTCCCTCTGATTTCGCAGGCTTTTAAAAAAAATTGTTTCAGCGTAAAATGCCTGAATTTGCGACAGCTTTTTCAAAAAGTTGCCTAACAGTTGCATTATTTTGAGGTTTATTAGTCTTTTATTAACAATAATATTGAATTAACTTGTGATTTTATAAATTAACTATGAAGTACAGGAAAAAAAGCACAGGATTGCAACAAGAATGGGAAAACAAATACTGTATTGCTTTACTTCTTTTATATCAACAGACTTAGAAGTAAACACAAGCTGGCAGTAAAAGCACATACTCAGAACTCATTATTGAATTACTGTTATGTTTCATTTCATTATAACAGTAATAATTGATTATAATTGTAGAAAGAAACAAGACCAAAAGCTTCCTTAAGGTCCGATGTCTGCTCCGTCGTCCACAAATTGCAGACATTCTGTGTTTGTTTTACGCTTGAAAAGTGTTTGTCCATCTTGAAAAATGTTTTTATGTTCCAACACATTTACCCCGACACCTTAAGAGCCTTTGTTAACTGTTGAGAGCGCTCTACAGAAGTCATTTGTGTTAGTCAATCATCACACTTCAACATCTCGAACGTTTAAATGCAGCCTCTTTGCTGGGTCAGCGTTGCAAACAAAAATGTGTTCTTAATTGCCTTACCATGGATATAAAAAAAAGTTATGTGAATACATGTAAAACAGGAACTCAAAATGCCAGTGTCTTGCTAAATGTTTATTTACTACATTACCCAGAAGGTTTCGTGCTTTAGACAGGAACAGGAAGTAGGTTTGAGCTATGCGGCAGGACGACAGTTGTGTGGTTTAAACATTGAAGAGTTGTTATAGTTCTACACTTTGCTGTTCCTGCTTCGTCTACACAAAAAAAAAAAACACACGTTTTGATTGGCTCGTTGACGTGCGCATTTGAGCGCTGCTCAGACAAATTATTTTGGTGAAAATGACGCTGATTGGGCAAAATGTGCTGGGAAGTTGCGAGGCCGCTTATCAGAATCAATCATTAAACCAAACTTTTCATGCACGGGCAACACAAAGTGCTTAACAAAAAGAAAAAAGGATGAAAAGACACACTATTGACAAAAACAAAACATGGCACGGCACTGGGGATTGAGGAAAAAAGCCACATTTGAGGCGTCCACACTGAAGAATAACTAAAATGAACGCCATCTAAAAAAAAAAAAATTGCATGAAACATAAGATATGTTTGGACACACCTTCTCATTCAATGCGCTCTTTATTTTCATGACTATTTACATTGTAGATTGTCACATCAAAACTATGAATGAACACATGTGGAGTTATGTACTTAACAAAAAAAGGTGAAATAACAGAACACATGTTTTACATTCTAGTTTCTTCAAAATAGCCACCCTTTGCTCCGATTACTTTTTTGCACACTCTTGGCATTCTCTCCATGAACTTCAAGAGGTAGGCATCTGAAATAATTTTCACTTCACAGATGTGCTTGAAGCTCATGGAGAGAATGCCAAGAGTGTGCAAAGCAGTAATCAGAGCAAAAGGTGGCTATTTTGAAAAAACTAGAATATAAAACATGTGTTCTGTTATTTCCCCTTTTTTTGTTAAGTACATAACTCCACATGTGTTCATTCATAGTTTTGATGCCTTCAGTGACAATCTACAATGTAAATAGTCATGAAAATAAAGAAAACGCACTGGAGAAGGTGTGTCCAAAAATTGGCCTGAACTGTATGTGAAAATTGCATATAAATAATACAATAATAAATTATAAAAAATATACCATTGCGAGAATAGTAGTAATAATAGCATAGATAAAACAGAAAATAACACAATAAATATGAATACCGGTAGTATACTTTTTAAAAAAGCATTAAAACTAGAGATGTCTGATAATGTCTTTTTTGCCGATATCCGATATTCCGATATTGTCCAACTCTTAATTACCGATTCCGATATCAACCGATATATACAGTCGTGGAATGAACACATTATGCCTAATTTTGTTGTGATGCCCCGCTGGATGCATTAAACAATGTAACAAAATGTTTTCCAAAATAAATCAACTCAAGTTGCCATATTTATTATTGAAGTCACAAAGTGCATTATTTTTTTTTAACATGCCTCAAAACAGCAGCTTGGAATTTGGGACATTTTCTCCCTGAGAGAGCATGAGGAGGTTGAGGTGGGCGGGGTTGGGGTGGGGCGGGGGTGTATATTGTAGCGTCCCGGAAAGAGTTAGTGCTGCAAGGGGTTCTGGGTATTTGTTCTGTTGTGTTTATGTTGCGTTACGGTGCGGATGTTCTCCCGAAATGTGTTTGTCATTCTTGTTTGGTGTGGATTCACAGTGTCGCATATTTGTAACAGTGTTAAACTTGTTTATACGGCCACCCTCAGTGTGACCTGTATGGCCGCTGACCAATTATGCCTTGCATTCACTTGTGTGTGTGTGTGAAAAGCCGTACATATTATGTGATTGGGCCGGCACGCAAAGGCAGTGCCTTTAAGGTTTATTGGCACTCAGTACTTCTCCCTACGTCAGTGTACACAGCGGTGTTTTAAAAAGTCATACATTTTACTTTTTGAAACTGATACCGATCATTTCCGATATCACATTTTAAAGCATTTATCGGCCGATAATATCGGATATCTCTAATTAAAACCTATACAGTATTTTCCCGTTTAGTGCGGATTTAGCTTCAAAATAAAAGTATGGCAGTATTGACCTGAATTGTACCACAAAGTTGCCGCATTTCTTCCTTTTTATTTCGTTGAAATTGTTACCCACCAGAAGAAAGTGTCATTGTCGTCACAACAACAAAGTAACTTCAGCAGCATGAACCTACCGAGAAAAGCCAAATAAATATATTGTAGGAGCCTAAATGCTGTTTAAGTTCATTTACATTTTATGGAAGGTGCTTTATGTTCAGCCAAAATGGGACTATTTACTTTATTTGCATGCTTAAAATAACTATGGTACACTTTATTCGTAATTATTACATTTGTCTAAATAATTCGATGACGTGACTGTTTAATTGCATATATGGCGGAAGGATCTGTGTGGTAAGAGGGTTTGGACACAATGTATTATGGGTAATGGCAGTCAGGTACGGGAATTTGAGCCACACAGTTTTTTGACCTTACTCTTACTTTTTCTAACTCTTTCTTACTGTAACAAACTCGCTTTATTTTTCCATTCCCTTGTTCCCACATCGTTATTGTTTGACGTTTTTGAATGATTAAGTCGACGAGTAAACGACACAAAACGAAGAGGAGCGTCTGGAGTTTTGTTTGTTGTTGCTGCAGCAAGAGGAGCAGGAGAAAGTAGAGGAGCGTCAAGCTGAGGCTTCATTAGGAAACTACATATATGTTGTTTTGTTTTGCAGTGCTGAGGGCAGCCATGTGTCCGGCCAGAGTAACGGCCGCGACCCTCAAGCTTTGGCCAAGGCGGTCCAGATCCACTACGACACCCAGCACACCATGTACTTCGCCTGAACAGGCCAGTCCTCCATCCTCTTATCATTTCTTTGCCAGTCTTTCGTCTTGTCTTTTTTTATTTTTTTCATTTTTCCTAAATCTTCACCAAAGCGGCTCTTTTGACGGGATCCGACGTCCAGTAGCTTTATAAACGGAACGAGCTCCAACGTTCCCCCGTCGAGCCGCCTCTCTAACCAGCAATCTTAGCACTGCGAACCCTGAGGTTTTTTTCCCCCGACGCTCAGAAGAAAACGAACAACACCCATACACGCATACTACTAGTTGAGCCATTATTATTATTATTTTTTAATTTTCTATCTGAATGTCTGCACTCGTGTTTTTGAACATACACTGAGCGACGGAGCGTGCGTCCGCGCACCTCCTTTTCGCTCTCCCAGCTAAGCAGGACTCTGATCTACTTTTACCTCAAAGCCCACCAGGGCAAAATCTCTCACAAGGTCTTGGGTTTTATCGGGAGGGGGGGTTGGGGGGGGGTAGGACTCCACCAAGCGATGGAGGTGACGCGGGGGGGTCGACCTTTTTGAGAATGAAATATATAAATATATATTATATTTTTTTCCTTTTTATGAGCGTGTGTTTTAACCTTTTTCCTCCTTCAGTCTTTTACAAATGAGGTGACCTGGGTGTTCATACCCACTACTACTTTCCCTCCCGCCTTTTATGAAAGTGTGTGTGTGTGTGTGTGTGTGTGTGTGTGAGAGAATCTCTGTATATACATTTTTGTTGTGCGCGCACGTGCTTTCATGGCAGGCCACTGAATTGCAAAGGGACATTGAGGAGATAACTGCTGTAAATGCCTCAGACTTGTTGTTTTTTTTTGTTTTTTTTTCTATTCACACATACAGTACATATAAATGTATATTTACATCTCCAGAGCAGCTTTTGAGAGACTTTAAACGGGGCTTCATAGAGGACGTGCGGTGGTGATTTCCAGCAGTCCCGGGTCACTTGTTCATTTTTTTTATTTTATTTTTTATTTTTTTTATGACTATGATCGGCGAGGTTTGGCTTGTTCGTGTGTTGCGTGGTTAAAGGCATTAAACTTAGCGTTTTCTTTGGATATTTTAGTATCGGAACAGATTTTATACAAAAAAACTGTTGTTTATTTCGTAATTCAAGGACCGCGACCCAGTTTTTTCCCTTTTTTTGTACAGTAGTACCGGCCAATTCACTGCACTGACCCGGGACGCTCGGCAAGCAACAGAGGGCACTCTTATTACCTTTATGCATTTATACATACGGATCAACAAAGCAGATTTGTAAAGTTTTAATATAAGATGTTTTGTGGTTATCTTTAAGGAAGAAAAAAAAAAAAAAAACCTGTTTCGGAATTTTTCCGTGCTATCGTTAACGTCGTCCGTGTTGTGACTGTTGTGATTTTTTGGAATTTTTCAGAAGTAACTTTTTATTGGCTGCAGGTGGGGAGTTTTTGTTGTAGCATCCCAAGCTAACGGCGTCGGATTGTGGGCTTTTGTGTAGCACTCCGGAGTGTGTGTGTGTGTGTGGTGCGTGCGGTGCGTGCGGTGCGTGCGGTGCGTGCGGTGCGTGCGGTGCGTGCGGTGCGTGCGGTGCGTGCGGTGCGGTGCGTGCGTGCGGTGCGTGCGGTGCGTGCGGTGTGTGCGGTGCGTGCGTGCGTGCGTGTCACTCTGTTGGTTTTGACCAGATAGATGGAGACAATCAGGGATCGTAATTGTTGGGCTGATTTGATTTTCGAGCAGGTTTGCGATAGGCAATAAGATTAATTTTCTAATGGTTTTGTGTGTATTTGAGGTATATATATATATATATATATATATATATATATATATATATATATATACACTCTCCCTCCCCCTTATAAGTGTTTTTTTTTTTTTTTTTATAAGATTTTTTTAATTTTTTTAACACTGGATTGAACAATCATTAAACACACACACACACACACACTGGGGGTGGGGGGTGGGAGGGGGGGGCGCCGCTTTCGGATAGACGAGGGTTCGGAGAGGAAACGGCCGGCGTTCACGCCTCCTCAGGGGGGCACAGCTCAGCATAAAAGCCCTTTTGTAATAAACCACCCGTAAAGCAGCAGGTTTATCATGAATGAGTTTGAGCACCTACCTGTCGAAGGCGTGCGCGTTGGCGAAAAGTAGGGGGCGGGGGGGCGGGGCGGGCGTCTTTTTGCATGAAGGCCAAGTGGTTTGATGTTCATCCGGGTCTGCAAAGTGGAATATTTGCATAGCAACGGAAGCCAGTTCTGATGAAACTGTAACGTTTTCTTTCATGTGTTTTTAATTTGCTTGTATCAATCAGTGGGGACGTGCATTTGGTGGTGTCGTTTTGTAGATTTTCCTTTGCTCGCCTGCATGCCAGATTATATAGTAAACGGAACAAAATAAAAACAAAAAATGTCGGAATAATATTTATAAGGAAAAAGTATAAATGCTTTTTTTTGGTGTAAATGTCGATGACTGTTTTTAGGCTAGCAATATCTCTTAATGTGTTTTTAAAGGATTCCCACACAAATGTCAGTAATGTAGTCATCAGGCGAAGAGGCGTTAGGGTCCGCGCTTGTTCGCTGGCGGGGTCATGTTCACATTCAAACGAGGTACTTTCTTCAAACATGCGCCCCGCGTTGACATAAGACGGAGCCGAGCGCCTCTTTGCCCAGTTCCAGTGTAGTGAGCGTCCATATTGTCTCCTTCTTCCTGGTTTCTACCTGTGGCCAAGCCTCTCTTTCGGGGGGGGGGTTCTTCCCGTCTTTTTAACAAGTCTCAAAGGAGTTACCTCTTTTTAAATATAAAAGTCTCAATGAGGGGAGCATGAAATGAACTTCTAAATTCCCTACACTTTGATATATCACTATCTTAATGGACTTGCAGAGTTCTTGAGTATTTTTTTTTTTTTTCTCGAGCCGCTCCACAGTTTTTGTTCTCTAATAGCAGTACGAAGGATCGGAAGGCTCATTCAATGTTCAGCCGCTCCAATCCTTTCTGACCAGTATAGCGGGGCAAGTTGTAGGCCGTCCCTTGCATCGGGCCATTCACACGGTATTGCTATTAAGAAAAAATGCTCCAATACTTCTTGTTTTAGCCTGCAGGGAAATATTGTGTTCATGTGCAAAGTAATAAATTGGTATTTTATGCCTCTAACATTGATTGTGTCATTTCTTTTATTAACATGTTTCTGATAGTGATGTGCGGATCGATACTGGAATATTGACTCTCAAATCAAGTAACAATAGGGGTGTAACAGTACACAAAAATTTCGGTTCGGTACGTACCTCGGTTTAGAGGTCACGGTTCGGTTCATTAAGGAAACAACAAAATCTACATTTTTGGGTTATTTATTTACCAAATTTGCAAAAACTTCCACCAAAAATATTTTTCTTAGTGGAATATTTGATGTGAAGTAATGGGAACCTTGGATAGGTCAATAATTCATAATAACATTGATTTTGATTCAATATTATGTTTTGAGCAATGACAGTTTGAAAGAAAAAAAAAACAGCTTTGTTTTATTAGTCAACATTGCAAATTTTCTAAATTACATTTAACCTTTAAACTTTTTTATTTCACTTTTGTTATGTTTTTGTTTATTTTAATAGTATTTTTAGAATGTGCCGTGGGCCTTTAAAACATTAGCTGTGGGCCTCCGGGGCACACTTTTGACACCCCTGCTATAGATAATAAAAAATTAAATGTGATAAATCTATGGATAAAAAGCAGAGCCTGGCGACACATGCACGTTTATCATAACTCTCTCTCTCTCTCTGTCTCTGCCCCTTCCTCACCAATGCTGCTGCGCACACAATTTGTTTTGTTTTTAACCCCTTCTTAACCCTGAACGTACATTGAAAATACACGCAACCCTAACTCAAAATGCCGGACATTTGAGGCATTTAAGAAACTCCGCCCTGACAGCTCCGCAAAAGAGGACATGTCCGGTGAAAAGAGGACGTATGGTCAGTCATGCTGTGTGTTGTGCCTCGGTGTGCATTGTTTACACAACGTGCGTTACACTACTTAATATGTCCGTGTGGAAACTCGTTCGGTACACCTCCGAACCCAACCGGAGCCCCCGTACCGAAACGGTTCAATACAAATACACGTACCGTTACACCCCTAAGTAAAATGCTTCTTTTTATTTTTATTTCTATTTTTTAATTGTATTAATCAATCCAACAAAACAATACACAGCAATACCATAATAATGCAATCCAATTCCAAAACCAAACCCGACCCAGCAACATTCAGAATAGCAATAAACAGAGCAATTGAGAGGACACACAAGCATGACACTAAAGTAGGGGTGTAACGGTACGTGTATTTGTATTGAATCGTTTCGGTACGGGGGGTTCGGTTCAGAGGTGTACCGAACGAGTTTCCACACGGACATATTAAGTAGCGTAACGCACGTTGTGTAAACAATGCACACCGAGGCACAACACACGGCATGCTAGCAGCTAACGGGCTACGACAGACTGACCATACGTCCTCTTTTCACCGGACATGTCCTCTTTTGCGGGGCTGTCAAGGCGGAGTTTCTTAAATGCCTCAAATGTCCGGCATTTTGAGTTAGGGTTGCTTGTATTTTCAATGTACGTTCAGGGTTAAGAAGGGGTTAAAAACAAAACAAATTATGAAGGTGCGCAGCAGCATTGGTGAGGGAGGGGCAGAGACAGAGAGAGAGTGAGAGTTATGATAAACGCGCATGCGTCGCCAGGCTCTGCTTTTTATCCATAGATTTATCACATTTAATTTTTTATTATCTATAGCAGGGGTGTCAAAAGTGTGCCCCGGAGGCCATTTGCGGCCCACAGCTAATGTTTTAAAGGCCCACGGCACATTCTAAAAATACTATTAAAATAAACAAAAACATAACAAAAGTGAAATAAAAAAAGCTTAAAGGTTAAAGGTAATTTAGAAAAAGTTGCAATGTTGACTAATAAAACAAAGCTGTTTTTTTTCTTCTTTCAAACTGTCATTGCTCAAAACATAATATTGAATCAAAATCAATGTTATTATGAATTATTGACCTATCCAAGGTTCCCATTACTTCACATCAAATATTCCACTAAGAAAAATATTTTTGGTGGAAGATTTTGCAAATTCCATCCATCCATCCATTTTCTACCGCTTATTCCCTTCGGGGTCGCGGGAGCCTATCTCAGCTACAATTGGGCGGAAGGCGGGGTACACCCTGGACAAGTCGCCACCTCATCACAGGGCCAACACAGATAGACAGACAACATTCACACACTAGGGCCAATTTAGTGTTGCCAATCAACCTATCCCCAGGTGCATGTTTTTGGAGGTGGGAGGAAGCCGGAGTACCCGGAGGGAACCCACGCAGTCACGGGGAGAACATGCAAACTCCACACAGAAAGATCCCGAGCCCGGGATTGAACCCAGGACTACTCAGGACCTTCGTGTTGTGAGGCAGACGCACTAACCCCTCTTCCACCGTGCGGCCCGATTTTGCAAATTAGGTAAATAAATAACCCAAAAATTTATATTTTGTTGTTTTCTTACTGTACCGAAAATGAACCGAGCCGTGACCTCTAAACCGAGGTACGTACCGAACCGACATTTTTGTGTACCTTTACACCCCTAAAAAGTAGTGAAACAAAAATGAATAATATCAACAACAGTATCAATATTAGTAACAATTCATACCTGCCAACTACTCCGGTTTTCCCGTAATTAGTACGGTTTTCATCAACCTATTCCGGGTTACGGTTGCAGTGATAAAAAATACGGTTTTTCATTAATTAAAAAAAAAATTTTTTTTTTAATGCGCGAGGCTATTTATAGCACCGCTGCCAAGCACGAGGCACCTGTTGCCATTGTTTCCAAACGAGCGAACGATCATGGAATCAGCCGGAGAAAAATCGCAAACGAGTCTTAAACCGAAAAGAAAACTGCAGTCATTCCGTGAAGAATATTCAAAAGCCTATCCGGGAATAATTATCCGTTCCAAAAAGGGTGAAAACTACGCGAATTGCACCTTGTGCAGACAAGATTTTTCGATCGGACACGGAGGAATTAGCATGTAAAAGACCATGTTGGGACAAAAAAACACAAGTCTAATGCCGTTGCTAGCGATACAAGTGGAAAACTTTCAACGTTTTTCGGATTTTAGCCACAAAAAGGTAATGACACCAAAGTTATCTATTGGAAGAATTGTTTAGTACTGTTATACTGTTAAAAGTGTTTATACTATTTATGCTTTCAAGTCCAAGTTGAAGAAATCTTGTTAAATGTTGACAGCATAACTACCAAAATACAGAAGTATGTCCTTAATATTTTTGCAGTGCTATTTCTGTTGAAAAGTTCAAATGATTACATTAGAGATGTGATGTGCCACTTTTCAAGTGTCTGATGGCTTAAATTAATTTTCATTAATTTTTCATATTTTGAATTCTTTTGAAAGGCTTACAAAAAAACTACATTTGAATTGTAATTCCATGCTATTGACAGGACTATTAATTTTAATGAAGTTAGCTTACCATGTTTACAGTATGATAATTGTGATAGAAATGTGAATTTTAGGCACAGAATATTTTTTACAATTGAACAAGGCAGTAGATTATACAAGCTTGGACAGAAAGTTAATAATGACACCAATTTTTTTTTTTATGGAATTGTTTAGTACTGTTTTACCATTTGTTTACTGTAAAAAGTGTTTATACTTTCAATTAACAAATTGAAGTCTTGTGAAAGGTTGACAGGATAACTGGCATTAACTGTCAAAATAATTTCAAACTATTGAAGTTAGCTTACAGAATAAACATGTCAATCAACCCATATGATTTTTGCTGTAATATTTTTGTTTTGAAAAGTCACTGTGACTGATAGAAAAGTGATGGTTTTAGCAACATTTTAACCTGTCTGAATGCTAATAATCATTTTGCGTCGGGGGGCGAAGCCTGAACCCCCCACCAGGACTTTGTCCTGGACCTACCGGGGCCTGCGGCCCCTGGACCCTGGCTACTAGGTTTTTCTGATTTCAAAAGTTGGCAGGTATGACAATTTCAACATAGCAGTGATTAAAAATCCCTCATTGACATTATCATTGGACATTTATAAAAATAAATAAATAAAAAAAAATACAAATGAATAGTGTCTCATAATCTTAACACATTGTGTCCAATATTTCCACAAAGATAAAATAAGTCATATTTTGTGTTCTTTTAATAGTTAAAACAAATTTAAATAATGGATCCCATATTCCAATATGACATATTATAATCTAAACTAAATGCAGTGTTTTCTACTGATCTCATCTCCATAGCTTGTGTGTACCAGTCAGTATGAGTTAGACTATCAACGTCTATTTTAATATTACCCTTTTTGTTATGATGCATATTGAAAGAAATGCATTTTTACTCTTTGATGACACGTTACTAAATTGATGTAGATCCCCAAGAATACAAGTTTGCAGTGTCATTGGGATGTTTATATTAAGGAATGTGATTGCTTCTTTTGTTGTTTTCAGCCATAACTCTTTTATTCTGACATTCCCACAATAAATGAACAAAAGTCCCTCAGCTGCCCGACACTTCAAACATAATATGACTTTGGAATATTTAGGAGCGAGGAAATTTCACGACTGGATTTGTTGCACAGGTGGCATCCTATGACAGTTCCACGCTGGAAATCACTGAGAGCGGCCCGTTTTTTCACAAATGTTTGTAGAAACAGTCTCCATGCCTAAGTGCTTGATTTTATACACCGGGCCAAGAGATTAGGACTCATTTGGATGGGTGGCCAAATACTTTTGGCAATATAGTGTATGTAAAATTCCGAAATGTGGGACTATTTTGATCTCATACACCAAATAAATCGGAATCAGAAATACTTTATTACCGTATTTTCCGCACCATAAGGCGCCCTGGGTTATAAGCCGCGCCTTCAATGAACGGCATATTTCAAAACTTTGTCCACCTATAAGCCGCCCCGTGTTATAAGCCGCATCTAACTGCGCTAAAGGAATGTCAAAAAAACAGTCAAATAGGTCAGTCAAACTTTAATAATATATTAAAAACCAGCGTGATGTGGGCGCGCATGGAGTCGTATATCAACATGGACAGAGCTGCGTGAAAAAAGCCACCCGGCCTCTTCGCGTAAACTTAAACTTACCTTAACCACTCGCTCATCTTTTCTTCATCCATCCCTTCGAGTTAGCTTTTATGATGACGCCGGCTGGAAAGGTCTCTTTTGGCAAGGTCTTCCTTTTGAATTTCACCATGGGTGGAAGTTTCTGGCCATTAGCATGGCAAGCTAGAACCACAGTGAAGGATGACTTCTCATTCCCTGTGGTGCGAATATTCACCGTACGTGCTCCCGTTGTATCCACAGTGCGGTTCACAGGAATATCAGTTGCTGTGAAATAGTAATCCGTGTGCGGATGGAGAGATTGCGTCTTTTCATGAACCGGATCCCTGTCGTTTAGTAGGAGCCATTTTGTGGTCTTTACAGATGTAAACACACAAAGGAAATGAAACGTACCGTACGGTAATATCCGCGCGCTTTTTCTTCTTCTACGCGGGCGGGTGGTTGCTTACAGTAGAAGAAGAAGCGCTTCCTGTTCTATGGGGGCGGGTGCTTACCTTGGCGGTTGCTTGCGTAGAAGAAGAAGCGCTTCCTGTTCTACCGGGAAAAAAGATGGCGGCTGTTTACCGTAGTTACGAGACCGAAACTTTATGAAAATGAATCTTAATATTTATCCATATATAAAGCGCACCGGGTTATAAGGCGCACTGTCAGCTTTTGAGAAAATTTGTGGTTTTTAGGTGCGCCTTATAGTGCGGAAAATACGGTAATCCCGGAGGGGAATAATAAGTAATTATTTTCTGCGCAACTAATCATTTAAATGTTGTTGTTTTTTTGCATTTGTAATCCAGCAGATGATTATTAGAGAATAGAATAGACTTTGTCATTATATTTGCATATAACGAGATTAAGGACTCCATTTTAAGGTGCGGTAGTGGGAACAAAAATGGGGTAAAAATAAATTACACAAAAAACAACAAATGAAATAGACTGCTATCCAATAAAAATAATAAGCAATCCTGTACTATATACAAAACACTAGAAATACAAAATACTGTACAATATACAGAACGAGACAAGAGTATTAAATAGCAACACGATGTCAGGCAGTGCAATGTCAATACAGCTAATGAGTGCACCATACACTCACTCACTTGACCCGTCAACTGTTTTTAGCGTATAATTCGCATAAATGCTTTTATTTCATGTATTAAACATGTTGACACTAAGCAAATTACTGGGGCACTCTACTAAAAGACGTGTTTTTAAATTCTAAAAACAATTGCGATGACAGGATATGGCTGACATTTTAAAATGGTTCACTAAAGCTGTAGGCCAAGTGACTACGTGTTGCCAAATGTGCGATAAGTAGTGTTTCACCCTCTGTATGATTAAATATTCCCAACATGCCATAATGTACAGTGTGATAAATGGACGCCTTCACTACATGGTTATTAGCAAATAAACATGATAGCATGGGTCTGATTATAGCACGTTGCCTCTTTACAGCCAGATGGGGGCGCTCTTGTGCTAGTTTTCCCCGACAACATTTCACTGTAAATACAATATTAAAGTTTCTAGTGCGGTGTTTTGTCATTTTCCATCTGGCAACGCTGCCTTTAAGGAGACAGTCTAACAAGGCAAGTGAGCTTTAAAACAAGAAAAACAAGATTTTAAGTTCTTACTGCTTAATTTAAATGATTTTGGAAAGTATCAGGGAAGAATGCAGCTTATAATGCTCGTACGAGCCTTCATTTTCGGCCAATATTTGACATAATCTTAGCTCTCTGCTACATGCTAACACTGTCGTGCACATAACAGCGAGTCATCTTAAGATAAACTGTCATTTATTTATTTTGCATTTAATTTTAAAAAGATGTATTCATGATTTAGCTTAAACGTCCTCGCCTCTTTAATGAGACTTCACAGCGTCCAAGAATGTGTGAATGACGACTTGATGCAGCGTACGCATGCGCGACACAGCGCTTTACGGCACATTACGTCACACTGTCGTGAGGCCGCAGCCCGCAACATACACCTGCTACAAACTGGAGGTTGTAGATGGGTTTTTTCTGTTTTAGTAGCAAAGATATACAGTATCTCAAATATTGAATTTTTTGATCACATTTAATTTTTTATCTCGTAATTAGGACTTTTTAATAGTTTTTTATTTATTTATTTATTTTTTTAAATACGATTTTCTCATAATTTTGTTTATTTTCGCCTTCTTTTTGTGCCCTTGTGCCCAATCCTTTCCATCCTTACCCTTTCCATCCTTTGTAACTGAGCTACTGTGGAACAATTTCCCTTGTGGATCAGACCAATTGTTTTCTCTCACCCGGTTAATAAACTGATTCTGATTAAAGTTTGTGTAAGTCTAATAATTTAGACTTTCCTATCCTATAATTTCGACTTTTTTTTCTCAATTTCGATTTTCTTTATTTATTTTTTTAATTTTTTTATTGGCATCCAGTATCAGACATTCCTATCCATTACGTCATATTCACATACATCATATATCTGTTGTCTGCCCTAAATGTCAAAATATTTTTTGTTTATCCCAACCTTACCCCCCCCCCCCCAAAAAAAAGGAACAGCAAAAAAAACAAAAATCTATAAATACATAAATTAAATAAACAAAAAATAAATACATTAATAATAATAATCAGAAATAAAATAAAAAAATATAAACAGATACATATATACACATACATACATATACACATATGGGAGTAATCCTTTTTTTTTTTTTTTTAAGCAGTACAATCACTAATTCGAAAAATTAAAGTCAGGCTTATGGGGCGTGACATACGGTAGTTGACCCAGTTCGATTTTCTTATCTAATCATTTCAACTGTATCTCTAATTTTGACGTTTTATCTAATTAATTTTTTTAAATCTCACAATTTAGACGTTCTTATTTCAAAATTTTGATTTTATTTAATAATTTTTACTTATAATCCCAACCGTATACATGTTTATAATTTAATCTATCTCGTGTGACTTTCTATCTCAAATTGTGAGATATAGCGTCATAATTATCTAATTTTATTATGAGATAAAATCTCAGAATTATGAGTCACAATTCACTTTTTTTCCCCAATTGTTTCATATGTCTGTACAGCACTTTGGCCAACTGGGGTTGTTTTTAAACGTGCTATATAAATGAATAAACTGAACTAAACATTTTATCTCATCATTTTTACTTTTTATATCAATCTTATAATTATGAATATCTCATAATTTTGACTTCATCTTATACCTTTATAGTTATGCCTTTTTATCTCATAATTAACTATCTCTAATTTTGACGTTTTATTTAATTTAAAAAAAATCTCATAATTGACGTTTTATCTCATAATTTTGATTTTATGTCTTTTTTTTTATCCCAACTGTATACATGTTTATAATTAAAAAAAAATGTAATCTCATTTTATTATGAGATAAATCTCAGAATTATGGGTCATAATTAAGACTTAAAAAAATAAAAAATAAATCATGTCTGTACAGCACTTTGGCCAACTGGGGTTGTTTTTAAACGTGCTATATAAACTGAACTAAACATTTTATCTCATCAATTTTACTTTTTGTATCAATCTTATAATTATGAATATCTCATAATTTTGACTTTATCTTATACCTTTTATAGTTATGCCTTTTTATCTCATAATTAACTATCTCTAATTTTGACGTTTTATCTAATTTTTTAAAAATCTCATAATTGACGTTTTATCTCATAATTTAGACTATTTCATAATTTTAACTCTCTAATTTTGACGTTTTATCTAATTTAAAAAAAATCTCAATTGACGTTTTATCTCATAATTTAGATTTTATGTCTTTTTTTTTTATCCCAACTGTATACATGTTTATAATTAAAACATTTTTTTATCTCATTTTATTAGATAAATCTCAGAATTATGGGTCATAATTAAGACTTTAAAAAAAATAAAAATGTCATATGTCTGTACAGCACTTTGGCCAACTGGGGTTGTTTTTAAACGTGCTATATAAATGAATAAACTGAACTAAACATGTTATCTCATCATTTTTACTTTTTATATCAATTTTATAATTATGAATATCTCATAATGTTGACTTTATCTTATGCCTTTATAGTTATGCCTTTTTATCTCATAATTTTAACTATCTCTAATTTTGACGTTTTATCTAATTTTTTAAAAATCTCATAACTGACGTTTTATCTCATAATTTAGACTATTTCATAATTTATCTCATAATTTTAACTCCAATTTTGACGTTTTATGTAATTATTTTAAAATCTCATAATTGACGTTTTATCTCATAATTTAGACTATTTCATAATTTTGATTTTATTTCTTTTTTTTTAAATATCCCAACTGTGTACATGTTTATAATTAAATATCTCATAATTGTGACTTTTTATCTCATAAATAATGATACAATGTCATACTTGTGAGTCATAATCAATCAAAAAATAATAAAAATTTAATTTTATTATGAGATAAATCTCAGAATTATGGGTCATAATTAAGACTTTTTTTTATTTTTATGTCTGTACAGCACTTTGGCCAACTGGGGTTGTTTTTAAACGTGCTATATAAAAGAATAAACTGAACTAAACATTTTATCTCATCATAATCTTATAATTATGACTTTATCTCATCATTTTTACTTTATAGTTATGCCTTTTTACCTCTCAATTTCAACACTACATTTAATCTCACAATCTTATTAATTTGACTATCCAATCATTTCAACCCTCTCATAATTTGTCTTTTTCCCCCCCCTCATGGATTCAATTATTTCACAACACTCTGACGCTGTAAAGCGGTTTACAGCACTTCCTTTTCCTCCGTCTCATTACCATCCCGCCGTCCCCCTCCCCGTCCTGCTTCCGGTGTCCCGACGTGTTGCCATGGCCACCGTTACCTAGGCGAGCGGGGCGCTACAGGAGAAAGGAAACCTGAAACAAAGATCTTGATTCCACGATATTTAATTCATTAGCACGTCGAGGTTTAGTATACATTATGCAAAAAAATGGTTGAACAGTTTTGTCGCCTCAAAACTGACTTTGTCCGAGAAAAGGGCAACTTTTTGTGCGGGAAAACAAACCCGTGTAATCCCCGTTGTGGAGCCCCCCCTTATGTTGTCTTTGTGTCAAGTGATCCACCTATGGTAACCGCTCTATGACCGTCCATCCATCCTGGCCTCCCCTTTTGTTCCACTCTCCTCCCACCCCCAGCATCTGTGTGTGTTTGGGGGCGAGTCCAGTGCTGCTCTTTCAGCGTCCAATATATATATTTCGGGTCCGTAAGCAAAGGAGGCGCTTGATTTGAGGGTGAAACCGGGATCTCTGAGTGATTGGTGGACTTGTTTTGTCTTGCGTCCCATCGAGGTTACTGGACCTGGCTGGTCACAGGCGGCTGCACGGCTACTCAATAATGCATTGAGTAAAAGTGGCGGATGTCTGACAGCGGGAGAAAGCGGGACCCGTAAAGCGGACTTTGGATAGAACCATGGTGAACACGGGGCTGCAACTGATCAGCTTCACCTGCGCCGTGACGGGCTGGATCATGGCCATAGCGGTGACCGCCCTGCCCCAGTGGAAGGTGTCGGCCTTCATCGGCAGCAACATCCTGACGTCGGAGATCAAGTGGGAGGGCATCTGGATGAGCTGCGTGTACCAGACCACGGGCCACATGCAGTGCAAGACCTACGACTCCATGCTGGCCTTGCCGCCCGACGTCCAGGCGGCGCGCGCCCTCATGTGCTTGGCCATCTTCCTGGGCTGGCTCTCCTGCACCGTGTCCTGCTGCGGCATGAAGTGCACCACCTGCGCCGGCGACGACCGCCAGGCCAAGGCGGGCATCGCGCTCGCCGGCGGCATCCTGTTCGTCGTGACGGGCCTGTGCGTGCTGGTGCCCGTGTCCTGGACGGCGCACACCGTGGTGCAGGATTTCTACAACCCCAACGTGCCCGCCATGCACAAGCGAGAGCTGGGGCAGGCCATTTTCCTGGGCTGGGCCGCCGCCGTCATTCTGGTGATCAGCGGGGCGGTGCTGAGCAGCACGTGTCCCCTCGCGGAGAGGCGGGGCGGGTACCGCAGGGGCTACGTGGGCCGCAGCTTTGCTAATTCCCCCACTTCTGCTCCCAATTTACCCAAAACCATCACGCCCACCAGCCTACCACTTAAAGAGTACGTGTAGGACAGGGGTCTCTTTGATCACTCTGATGCGGCTCAGCTGCATACTTGCCGACACTCCGATTTTTCCGGATTTCAGTGCCTTTCACCCGGACAACAATATTGAGGGCGTGCCGTGATGGCACTGCCTTTAACGTCCTCTACAACATGTCGTCGCGTCCGCTTTTACGCCACGCCATCTTCGTGCCGGCCCGGTCACATGTAGTATGTGGCCTCTGCTTACACACGTGAGTGACTGCAAGGCATACTTGGTCAACAGCCATACAGGTTACACTGAGGGTTGTGATATAAACAACTTTAACACTCTTACTAATAATGCGCCACACTGTGAACCCACACCAAACAAGAATGACAAACATTTCGGGAGAACATCTGCACTGTAACACAACATCATACCGATTTCGGGAGGTGGGGGGGTAGGGGGCGTGGCTAAGAGGGGAGGAGTATATTTACAACTAGAATTCACCAAGTCAAGTATTTCATATATATATATATATGTATGTGTGGGGAAAAAAATCACAAGACTATTTCATCTCTACAGGCCTGTTTCATGAGGGGTTCCCTCAATCATCAGGAGATTTTAATGGAAGCATTCACATACCATGGTTTATATAGGGCACAGAGTGGGTAGGTACAGGCTGGCGTAGGGGCGTGGTGATTGGCTCATGTGTTACCTAGGAGGTGTTTCCGTCTGTGGCGGCATGCTGATACAATTTCGCTGCGCTTGTTGAGGGATGACAGGTCTGGACGGTAAATAATAAACAGTTTCTCTTTCAAGCATAGGTTGCATCTTTTATTACCACTATTGTAAGGTGTGCTGGATGCAAGAATTTGCCATGTTATTGAATATTCAACATTATTGTCTTTGAGGTCCCAAATGTGTTTGCTGAGTTCTGTGGTATTCCGCAGGTTTTGGTTCCTGAAAGAAGCCTTGTGATTGTTCCATCTTGTTTTAAACTCTCCCTCGGTTAATATATATATATATATATATATATATATATATATATATATATGTCTTAATAAGGTTATCCAAAAAATAGTGCTCGATACCGTAGTAGAGCGCAATATATACATACATATATTGCGCTCTACTACGGTATCGAGCACTATTTTTTGGATAACCTTATTAAGACATATATATATATATATATATATATATATATATGAGGGGGGGAAAAAAGACAAATTATGAGAGGGTCGAAATTATTGGATAGTCAAAATAATAAGATTGTGAGATTAAATGTAGTGTTGAAATTGAGATATAAAAAGGCATAACTATAAAGTAAAAATTATGAGATAGTCATAATTATAAGATTGTGATATAAAAAGTAAAAATGATGAGATAAAATGTTTAGTTCAGTTTATTCATTTATATAGCACGTTTAAAAACAACCCCAGTTGGCCAAAGTGCTATACAGACATTTTTTTTTTTTTTTTTTTTAAAGTCTTAATTATGACCCATAATTCTGAGATTTATCATAATAAAAAGAGATAAACATTTTTTAATTATAAACATGTATACAGTTGGGATAAAAAAAGAAAAAAAAAGAAATAAAATCTAAATTATGAGATAAAACGTCAATTGAGATTTTTTTTAAATTAGATAAAACGTCAAAATTAGAGAGTTAAAATTATGAGAAATTATGAAATAGTCTAAATTATGAGATAAAACGTCAATGAGATTTTTTTTTAATTAGATAAAACGTCAAAATTAGAGATAGTTAAAATTATGAGAAATTACGAAATAGTCTAAATTATGAGATAAAACGTCAATGAGATTTTTTAAAAATGAGATAAAACGTCAAAATTAGAGAGTTAATTATGAGATAAAAAGGCATAATTATAAAAGGTATAAGATAAAGTCAAAATTATGAGATATTCATAATTATAAGATTGATATAAAAAGTAAAAATGATGAGATAAAATGTTTAGTTCAGTTTATTCATTTATATAGCACGTTTAAAAACAACCCCAGTTGGCCAAAGTGCTGTACAGACCCATAATTCTGAGATTTATCTCATAATAAAATGAGATAAAAAAAATGTTTTAATTATAAACATGTATACAGTTGGGATAAAAAAAAAGACAAAATCTAAATTATGAGAGAAAACGTAAATTGAGATTTTTTTTAAATGAGATAAAACGTCAAAATTAGAGAGTTAAAATTATGAAATAGTCTAAATTATGAGATAAAACGTCAATTATGAGATTTTTAAAAAATTAGATAAAACGTATATATATATATATATATATATATATATATATATATATATAAAATACTTGAATTTCAGTGTTCATTTATTTACACACATACTTGTTGAGTTAAGGGTTGAATTGTCCGTCCTTGTTCTATTCTCTTGTCAATATTTTTCGAGCCATGCTGAACATGATGATGCATTGCTGTGTGGTCACGCACAAAAGTGCTTTCATCAAATGCACTAGATGGCAGTATTGTCCTGTTTAAGAGTGTCACAACATTTGCTGTTTACGGCAGACGAACTGCTTTACGGTAGACCAAAACGTGACTGCTTGAGTCCGCCTGAATTTCGGGAGATTTTCGGGTAGATAATTTGTCCCGGGAGGTTTTCGGGAGAGGCGCTGAATTTCGGGAGTCTCCCGGAAAATCCGGGAGGGTTGGCAAGTATGCACAACATAAACACAACAGAACAAATACCCAGAATCCCATGCATCCTTAACTTTTCCAGGCTACATTATACACCCCCGCAACCACCCAACCCCGCCCACCTCAACCGACGCACGGAGAGGGTTGGGGGGGGGGGGGGGGGGTTTGGTGGTAGCGGGGGTGTATAATGTAGCCCGGAAGAGTTAGGGATACATGGGATTCTGGGTATTTGTTCTGTTGTGCTTATGTTGTGTTACGGTGCGGATGTTCTCCCGAAATGTGTTTGTCATTCTTGTTTGGTGTGGGTTCACAGTGTGGCACATATTAGTAAGACATACTTGCCAACCCTCCCGAATTTTCCGGGAGACTCCCGAAATTCAGCGCCTCTCCCGAAAACCTCCCGGGACAAATATTCTCCCGAAAATCTCCCGATTTTCAGCGGAGCTGGAAGCCACGCCCCCTCCAGCTCCATGCGGACCTGAGTGAGGACAGCCTTTTTTCATGACGGGAGGACAACAGGGTGACAAGAACTAAATCATCCAGACGAGAGATAAATTGTATTATGTTTATCTTACCTAAGAATAAATATATTTATTAATTAAAAAAAAACAACTAAATACATTTTTACTATATTTTGCTAAAAACATCAAAATTAATTGTATTTTTATTTGTATTTTTTCGTGACTCCTTATTACATCCAGCCATAGAATTATACATTAAAATAAACATATTTGAAATAATTAATTAATTTTAAATTATCATAATAATCCATTTAAAATGACCATATTTAATTATTAAAATAATTGCTTGTTTATCAACAACTTTAGCATTTTATTCATTACATTTTGAAACTCTCAGAAGCCAAGATATGTTATATTCCTTAAGATTTATTTATGCAAGTTTGAAGTATCAATTATCTAAACACAGTTTGTTTGCATATTTTCAGGATGTAGATATCTATATATCTATATCTATATATATATCTATATCTATATATATATATTTGAAATACTTGACTTGGTGAATTCTAGCTGTCAATATACTCCTTTCCTCTTAACCACGCCCCCAACCACGCCCCACCCCACCCCCGACCACGCCCCCACCCCCCACCTCCCGAAATCGGAGGTCTCAAGGTTGGCAAGTATGTAGTAAGAGTGTTAAAGTTGTTTAAACGGGCACCCTCAGTGTGACCTGTATGGCTGTTGAACAAGTATGCCTTGCAGTCACTTATGTGTGTCTGCAGAAGCCACATACAACATGTGACTGGGCTGGCAAGCTGTTTGTACAGGTTGTCGAGGGCGTTAAAGGCAGTGCCATCATAGCACGCCCTTATTGTTGTTTGGGTGAAAATCAGCAGACATTCGAGAGAATAGTTACTCTGAAATTCGGGAGTCTCCCGGAAAAATTGGGAGGGTTGGCAAGTGTGATGCTGTCAAGCGGCATTCATATAAAACTCACGGGCCGCACTAACATTACATTTTCATATTAAGGTGCGGGCCGCGTGTCTGAGACCCCTGGTTTATTTATACATTGCACAAAGCAAAAAAAAACTTTGTATGCAGTGTTATTTCATTTTAAATTTCAAAAGAGTTTTGTGGCTCCCATTGTTTTCTTTATTTTGTGAAATGGGGCAAAATGGCTCCTTGACTGGTAAAGGTTGCCGACCCCTGGTGTAGGAGGAGAGCACAATCACCAATATTTCTATTCCTACATATCTGGCTTGAATGACTTCTTCAAGGACTACTTCCTGTCTTAAACTTTGCATAAACTTTGAAATAAATACGGTTTGTTAAAGCATGAACCGACTGAAACTGTTGCTTTGTGTGAAGTACCCAATAGTTAGTGTTGGCACATTTTGTCCATCAAAAAAAAAAGAAGTGATAAATCAGTTTTTATGGGTTAAAAAATGTGCGGTTTACTTGATGTTCTTTCCATCGTCACATGTTCCCTTCTCTCCCACCTAGCCAGACTCCATAAAGAAGGACACTTTGCAGAGTGTATCTGGAATCAGACAAAGAAGAAACTATTTATTTTAAGATGCAAACTTGCGTTTATTTTGAAGTAACATTCTGCTAGTTGCTGTTCAGCAGTCGTATCCATTTTACTGTATGGAGGCCCACATACAGTCAAATATTCCCATACTATATGCCGTATTTTTCGGAGTATAAGTCGCACCGGACGAAAATGCACAATAAAGAAGGAAAAAAAACATAAAAGTCGCACTGGAGTATAAGTCACATTTTTTGGGGGAAATGTATTTGATAAAAGCCAACACCAAGAATAGACATTTGAAAGGCAATTTAAAATAAATAAAGAATAGTGAACAACAGGCTGAATAAGTGTACGTTATATGAGGCATAAATAACCAACTGGTATGTTAACGTAACATATTATGGTAAGAGTCATTCAAATAACTATAACATATAGAACATGCTATACGTTTACCAAACAATCTGTCACTCCTGATCGCTAAATCCCATGAAATCTTATACGTCTAGTCCAGGGGTCGGCAACCCGCGGCTCTTTAGCGCCGTCCTAGTGGCTCTCTGGAGCTTTTACAAAAATGTATGAAAAATGGAAAAAGATGAGGGGAAAAAAATCTATTTTTTGTTTTAATATGGTTTCTGTAGGAGGACAAACATGACACAAACCTCCCTAATTGTTATAAAGCACACTGTTTATATTAAACATGCTTCACTGACTCAAGTATTTGGCGAGCGCCGTTTTGTCCTACTAATTTTGGCGGTACTTGAACTCACCTTAGTTTGTTTACATATATAACTTTCTCCGACTTTCTAGGACGTGTTTTATGCCACTTCTTTTTCTGTCTCATTTTGTCCACCAAACTTTTAACATTGTGCATGAAAGGTGAGTTTAGTTGATGTTATTGACTTGTGTGGAGTGCTAATCAGACATATTTGGTCACTGCATGACTGCAAGCTAATCGATGCTAACATGCTATTTAGGCTAGCTATATGTACATATTGCATCATTATGCCTCATTTGTAGCTATATTTGAGCTCATTTAGTTTCCTTTAAGTCCTCTTAATTCAATTTATATCTCATGACACACTATCTGTATGTAATATGGCTTTTAATTTTTTGCGGCTCCAGACAGATTTGTTTTTGTATTTTTGGTCCAATATGGCTCTTTCAACATTTTGGGTTGCCGACCCCTGGTCTAGTCTCTTACGTGAATGAGATAAATAATACTATTTGATATTTTACACTAATGTGTTAATAATTTCACACATAAGTCGCTCCTGAGTATAAGTCGCACTCCCGGCCAAACTAAGAAAAAACTGCGACTTATAGTCCGAAAAATACGGTGCATACCTTATACAAAAATGTTTAATTTAATTGATCTTAAGTAAACAATTTTGACTTTTTTTTTTAATGAATCTTAAACATTTCAAAAAGTCATAAAAATAGTATGCATGCATAGTATTGCATATACAAATATGGTCAAATTAATCATTTAAATTACGAGTAAAATAATGAAAATAAATATACAATATATTTTCTTTAGAGTAATTGTATTTTGTATACTAAATCAATATAAAATTGTACATTTATCATCAATTAATTTTTAAATATAAACCCAAAAAAGTGTTTGTACAGTAATATTCATATATTGAATTTGTTTTTATAATTGTCTGCTTTAAAAGAGAAAATGACAAAAATATCAAAACGTATGATATAATATATTAAATTAAGAAATGTAATAATAAATTTAGTTTGTATTATATACATATGTAAAATGTATATATTCAATATTTAACAATTGTTTAAATGTTGTTTTTAACTATCTTAATGTCAAAGTCTTGTGAAGTGAATTATATTTATATAGCGCTTTTCTCTAGTGACTCAAAGCGCCTTACATAGTGAAACTCAATATCTAAGTTACATTTAAACCAGTGTGGGTGGCACTGGGAGCAGGTGGTTAAAGTGTCTTGCCCAAGGACACAACGGCAGTGACTAGCATGGCGGAAGTGGGGATCGAACATGGAACCCTCAAGTTGCTGGCACGGCCGCTCTACCAACCGAGTTATACCGCCCCGTCTTAGATAAGAAATAAAACATATTATAAACATATCAAAATTGATCAATTAAAAGAGTATTCATTCTTATATATTTAGAAAATATTTGTAGAGTGTATTTTTTTTAAAATTACCTTCAAAATGTCAAAAATAAAAAACTTCAATAATATAAAAAATATGTATTAAAATAATAAATTAAACTAAGAAGCAAAATGTTGTATCATGCATTGAATGATTGTATACTTTTTTTTTTTAAATGCAATATTCCTAAAAAATGCAAAGTTCAACAGGAAAATGTGTTCAACAATACAAATGTATCAAAATAAATAAATGTGGAAAATATGTATATTATACATTTAGATAAAAGTTTAATAAGCATTTTTGTCAAAGTGTCCATTTGACTTGGTGCTTTTTGCAGGTGAAACAGCGACCTCTGCCGTTTGACGTTGTAACTACAATAATACAAAACAGCCCACAGTAGATGGTTAGAATTTGTAGCTGGTATTTAAGGTCAAATACAAAAAAGTAGTGCAATATATGCTCATTAAATAACAATATATTGACTCTGCCTTCAGTGTTAAATATATTAATTCACCTTGGATGTGATCCTCTTGATTGGGAGCGTCCATCTCTTTCCATCTTTTGGTAGAAGATTCCAGCAGGGAGAGGTCATCTGTACTGAGCATGTGCAGGAGAGTCTTCCTTCTCAAGAATCTGAACACAGGGGTTGAGGACCGACCACAAAAAGACACTGACACAAATGAAGAGCGGAAGGGGGATACTGCTGTTGATAGTGGCGTCCCGCATCCTGCAGCCACTCCAGCATGTCGGCGACTGACGGGATGACGGCCGAGCGCTGGGTCACGGTGACGAGATCCAGACTGTCTGCGTTCTGCTCGTACAGTTGGACCACTGTTGAAACGTGGTTGCTGATGGCGTCTCTCACCGACTGGAGCGAAGCCCTAGAAGGGAAAATATGATTACTGGTGTGGTTTTTGTGTGTAGACAGGAATGACAAACTGGTTTGCATTGAGGGCCACATGGCTGCCATCAGAGGGCCGCTTGTATCATTGAATAATGTAATGGGAGCCATTACCTCCCTGTTTGGCACTCAGCATCAAGGGTTGGAATTGGGGGTTAAATCAGCAAAAATGATTCCCGGGCGCGGCCACCGCTGCTGCTCACTGCTCCCCTCACCTCCCAGGGGGTGATCAAGGGTGATGGGTCAAATGCAGAGAATAATTTCACCACACCTAGTGTGTGTGTGACAATCATTGCTACTTTAACTTTAATTTGCCTCGAGATTTCATTATTAATTATATCAATTGTTTTAGGTAGACTGTCGATCTTACAGTAAAAACGTTACATTTACACATTTTTGCTGTAAAATTTTGATTTAGATTTTTTTATTATTACATTTTACGGTAAATGAAAAAAAATGTACCACTGTTTTTTGGGGGGGTTTTACGGAAAAAACTAGCAGCTTAGTTGCCAAAATTTTTGTGTTTCGGTTTTTACAACATTATATTGTTAATGGAAAAAACAGTACCAGTTTTTTTTTAATTCTGGCAACTTCGCTGCCAGTTTTTCTTGCAGGCCTCATTTTTTTACAGTAAAATATTCCCATACTATATGCATACCTTATACAATTTTTTATTTATTTAATTGATCATAAATAAACAATTTTGACATTTTGTTTTTCAATAAATCTTAAAAATGTCATAAAAATAGTATGCATGCATAGTATTGCATATCCAAATATGGTCAAATTAATCATTTAAATTACCTGTAAAATAAATATATATTTTCTTTAGAGTAATTGTATTTTGTATACTAAATCAACATACAATTGTACATTTATCATAAATAAAAATATTTTTAAATATAAACCCAAAAAAGTATGTTTGTACATTAATATTCATATATTGAATTTGTTTTTATAATTGTATGCTTTAAAAGACAAAATGACAAAAATATCAAAATGTATGATATAAATACAAATATATTGTAAAACCGTAAAAAACAAATGTAACGTCTTTCCATTTACAGTAATACACCGTCAAAAACAACCCTGGATTTTACAGTCAAAAACTGGCAGCTCAGTCAACAAAATTTTAATGCAAAAACAGTGGTAGTTTTTTTCTTCCCAATTTACTGTAATATGCTGTAAAGAACAACGAAAAATGTATTGTTATTTCTATTAATTTAATGGGTAGTTTGCTGTAAAGTTAAGTATTTTTACTTAGACAAAAACATGTTTGTAACATACTGTAATATTTGTTGGAACAATGAATACTACTAAAGTTTAAAAGGTATGCAATTTCAAGCAGTACATATCAAATCAAATCAAATCAACTTTATTTATATATTTTTTCTGTCAAAAAAAAACAAACATTTAGTGAGAAATGTTCAAGTACTTTATTGAAACATTTCTTTTACAATCAAGAAAAACACAAAAAAATATGAATAAACACCAACAATATGATATATTATCACATCCGCATCTGTTTGACACGCCTGTTTTTCGGGCTGAAACCCCGCCCACTCTGCTTTTTTCCTGGTCTGAGCTGCTGTGACCTAGATTACCGTAATAACTCGTAAAACACCCCAAAACGCAGATTTCGACCATTGAAATACTTTCTCTAGTTCAAGACTTACGGTAATTTAAAAACAACATAATTTTAACGCAAAAAACGGTACTATTTTTTTTTTTCAATTTACAGTAATATAAAGAACAACGTAAAATGTATTATTTTTTTATTAATTTGATGGGTAGTTTGCTGTAAAGTTAAGTATTTTATTTCGACAAAAACATGTAACTCGTTGCAAAAATGAATAATAGTAAAGTTTAAAAGGTATGCAATTTCAAGCAGTACATATATTTTTTCTGTCGAATTAAAAAAAAACCAATTACATTTAGTGAGAAAATATCAAGTACATTATTGACACATATCTTTAATTTTACAATTGAGCAAAACACAACAAAAATTTAAAATCAGCAAATGATGAATGCCAAGTGTAATAAACACCAAAAATATGATATATTATCACGTAAAAATCTGCTTCCGCATCTGTTTCTGAAAACAAACCCCGCCCACTCTGCTTTGTTCCTAGTCTGAGCTGCTGTGACCTACATTACCGTAATAACTCCTATAACACCCCAAAACGCAGATTTTAACCATTGAAATACTTTCCATAGTTCAAGACTTACGGTCATTTAAAAACAACAGAATTTTAAGCAAAAAACTATCACATTTTTTCCCCAATTTACAGTAATATGCTGTAAACATACCTGCCAACTTTTGAAATCAGAAAAACCTAGTAGCCAGGGTCCAAGGGCCGCAGGCCCCGGTAGGTCCAGGACAAAGTCCTGGTGGAGGGTTCAGGGCTTCGCCCCCCGACGCAAAATGATTAGTAGCATTCAGACAGGTTAAAATGTTGCTAAACCCATCACTTTTCTATCAGTCACAGTGACTTTTCAAAACAAAAATATTACAGCAAAAATCATATGGGTTGATTGACATGTTTATTCTGTAAGCTAACTTCAATAGTTTGAAATTATTTTGACAGTTAATGCCAGTTATCCTGTCAACCTTTCACAAGACTTCAATTTGTTAATTGAAAGTATAAACAGTATAAACACTTTTTACAGTAAACAAATGGTAAAACAGTACTAAACAATTCCATTAAAAAAAAAAATTGGTGTCATTATTAACTTTCTGTCCAAGCTTGTATAATCTACTGCCTTGTTCAATTGTAAAAAATATTCTGTGCCTAAAATTCACATTTCTATCACAATTATCATACTGTAAACATGGTAAGCTAACTTCATTAAAATTAATAGTCCTGTCAATAGCATGGAATTACAATTCAAATGTAGCTTTTTGTAAGCCTTTCAAAAGAATTCAAAATATGAAAAATTAATGAAAATTAATTTAAGCCATCAGACACTTGAAAAGTGGCACATCACATCTCTAATGTAATCATTTGAACTTTTCAACAGAAATAGCACTGCAAAAATATTAAGGACATACTTCTGTATTTTGGTAGTTATGCTGTCAACATTTAACAAGATTTCTTCAACTTGGACTTGAAAGCATAAATAGTATAAACACTTTTAACAGTATGTCGTGCTGTGAAATACAGCCGACAGGATTGCGCACCAAACACGAAGCAAGGCCAAAGCGCATGCATATGGTGCAGGAGAACAAAGGACTTCTTTCATTTAAGGTTTGTGATAAACCATCAAACTCATTCGTTAAAAGGACTCTATAGTAATATAAAGCGAATTTTTCTGGACATTATCATGCAAGAAAAGTTTATTTTTGGGACCGCGATCACCGCGTAATGATTTTTAAAGGTTGCATTACAAACATTTAACTGTCCCATGTGATCAGCCAGTGCGATTGGAAGTCCATGCTCAATTATTGCCTCCGTAAATAAAACTTCGGCATTTATCACATCCAAAGAATCTGTTTGGGCGACGAAAAACGTTGAAAGTTTTCCACTTGTATCGCTAGCAACGGCATTAGACTTGTGTTTTTTTGTCCCAACGTGGTCTTTTACATCGCTAATTCCTCCGTGTCCGATCGAAAAATCTTGTCTGCACAAGGTGCAATTCGCGTAGTTTTCACCCTTTTTTTTTTTTTTAATTAATGAAAAACCGTATTTTTTATCACTGCAACCGTAACCCGGAATAGGTTGATGAAAACCGTACGAATTACGGGAAAACCGGAGTAGTTGGCAGGTATGTGTAAAGAACAACGTAAAATGTATTGTTATTTTGTATTAATTTGATGGGTAGTTTGCTGTAAAGTTAAGTATTTCATTTAGACAAAAACAAGTAACTTGTTGCAACAATGAATACTACTGTAACCTATTTTATGGGCTTTCCTCTTATGTTAAATTCCTGTTATACGCTGTTATACAGTATATGCCTTGAGCTCTTATTTTGAAGGCGCTAAGAGCGGAAGTGATGACAGGTTGTAGTGGCGCGGAGGTTTTGAAAGAAAGAAAATAAAGTGTCCTCGTGTAAAACTAGAGTCTCTGTGTTTGTTATTTTGTAGTTTTATACCGTATAGGCGACATTTATAACCCTTGGTTACACTACTAAAGTTTAAAAGGTATGCAATTTCAAGCAGTACGTGTATTTTTTCTGTCAAAACACAGATTTTAACCATTGAAATACTTTCCATAGTTCAAGACTTACGGTCATTTAAAAACAACAGAATTTTAAGCAAAAAACCAACACATTTTTTCCCCAATTTACAGTAATATGCTGTAAAGAACAACGTAAAATGTATTGTTATTTTGTATTAATTTGATGGGTAGTTTGCTGTAAAGTTAAGTATTTCATTTAGACAAAAACAAGTAACTTGTTGCAACAAAGAATACTACTGTAACCTATTTTATGGGCTTTCCTCTTTGTTATGTTAAATTCCTGTTATACGCTGTTATACAGTATATGCCTTGAGCTCTTATTTTGAAGGCGCTAAGAGCGGAAGTGATGACACGTTGTAGTGGCGCGGAGGTTTTGAAAGAAAGAAAATAAAGTGTCCTCGTGTAAAACTAGAGTCTCTGTGTTTGTTATTTTGTAGTTTTATACAGTATAGGCGACATTTATAACCCTCGGTTACACTAATAAAGTTTAAAAGGTATGCAATTTCAAGCAGTACATATATTTTTTCTGTCAAAATGAAAAAAGTGGGAAAATATCAAGTACTTTATTGACACATATCTTTCATTTTACAATTAAGCAAAACAACAAAAATGTAAAAAAGAGCAAAATATGAATGCCAAGTGTAATAAACACCTAAAATATGATATATTATCACGTAAAAATATGTTCCTTACTCACGTCTTTCGGGTTGGCAGCTCTGAAAACAAACCCCGCCCATTCTGCTTTGTTCTGGTCTGAGCTGCTGTGACCTAGATTACCGTAATAACTCGTAAAACACCCCAAAACGCAGATTCCTACCATTGAAATACTTTCTCTAGTTCAAGACTTACGGTAATTTAAAAAACAACATTGCACATCATCATGGCGGCGACAGTTTTGATGTTAAAGGTCTACAAAAATGCTGTAGAAGGGTTAAAAATGTTAACGGGCCGTGTTTTTCCCAGGTGTTGACTTACATCTTCTCGTGGAGTTGACACAACACCGTGTCCATGGCTTGCAGCAGCTTGAAACGCAGCAGCTCCTCCAGGTCTGGGATGTCTTTTAGCGGCGTGTCGGAGATGTGGACGTGGGAAAGCGCCCTGGCCTGCTCGGTCAAGTTCTCCAGGGACGACACCAGGGGGGCGCACTCGGCCAGCACGCTCGCCCATACTTGTCGGCTGCTTTCCAGACTACGGAAGCTTCTCCTCAGTACTTGATGGAGGCTTAAAAGTGCCGGTTTCGACATCACATTTCAAAATGCCTTCGTTTCCTGGACTTGAAACTACTGCTTCTTCTTTTGTTTAATGGCGGTTGGCAAGCAACCTTCTGGTGTGCATTACCGCCACCTACTGAAAGGGAGTGTGGACCGAGGTGGATCCCTACTCTATGTTATTTTATTTAACCCAGTGTTTTTTTTTTAAATTTGTACATAATGCTTTATATAACCTATGTGTTTTGAGTGCAATCTTAAAATATATTCCACTGCTAACCTAATCTTCTCTTTTGCTAACTTACTTTCCAGTATTTCCCTTTTTTATTTATTTTTATTTTTATTTTTTAGAAACCTTTATTTATAATATGCAGCATTTCAAAACAATCAAGAAATAATAACAATCAAAACAAGTACATAAGTAGTACAAAAACAGCACCAGGGGGTTGTAAACTCAATAAAGTAACTAAAATAGAATGCAATATATATATATATATGTAACAAAAATGTAAATAACATAACATAAATAATTACATTTTTTGCTGATTTAATGACATTTTAATTTAATGTAATATAATTTTGACAATTGCTGTATTTATTTTTTTTATTTTTTTTTAATTTTAAACTTTTATTTATAAATTTCAATACTTACAAACAGACAAGAAACAACAATCAAAATAAGTACAAAAATAGTACAAAACAGTATAAAAGCGGCGCCAGGGGGGTTATAAATTCAAAGTAAGTAAAATAGAATGCAAAAAATATATATGTAACAAAATGTAAAGCCATAGGCTCACACAAGTTCCGTAAATAATTTACAATTTATGCTAATTTAATTACATTTTAATTTAATATAATTTTGCCAATTGCTGTATTTATTTATTTATTTATTTTATTTTAAACTTTTATTTATAAATTTCAATATTTACAAAGAGACAAGAAACAATAATCAAAATTAAAAAAAATAAATAGTACAAAACAGTACAAAAGCGGCACCAGGGGGGTTATAAATTCAAAGTAACTAAAATAGAATGCAAAAAATATATATGTAACAAAATGTAAAGCCATAGGCTCACACAAGTTCCGTAAATAATTTACATTTTTTGCTAATTTAATTACATTTTAATTTAATATAATTTTGCCAATTGCTGTATTTATTTTTTTAATTTATTTTTAAATTTTAAACTTTTATTTATAAATTTCAATATTTACAAAGAGACAAGAAACAATAATCAAAATTTAAAAAAAAATAGTACAAAACAGTACAAAAGCGGCGCCAGGGGGGTTATGAATTCAAAGTAACTAAAATAGAATGCAAAAAATATATATGTAACAAAATGTAAAGCCATAGGCTCACACAAGTTCCGTAAATAATTTAAATTTTTTGCTAATTTAATTACATTGTAATTTAACATAATTTTGCCAATTGTTGTATTTATTTTTATTTTATTTTTTTTATTTTAAACTTTTATTTATAAATTTCAATATTTACAAACAGACAAGAAACAACAATCAAAATAAGTACAAAAATAGTACAAAACAGTACAAAAGCGGCGCCAGGTGGGTTATAAATTCAAAGTAACTAAAATAGAATGCAAAAAATATATATGTAACAAAATGTAAAGCCATAGGCTCACACAAGTTCCGTAAATAATTTACATTTTTTGCTAATTTAATTACATTTTAATTTAACATAATTTTGCCAATTGTTGTATTTATTTTTTAATTTTTTATTTATTTTAAACTTGTATTTATTAATTTCAATATTTACAAAGAGACAAGAAACAATAATCAAAATTTAAAAAAAAATAGTACAAAACAGTACAAAAGCGGCACCAGGTGGGTTATAAATTCAAAGTAACTAAAATAGAATGCAAAAAATATATATGTAACAAAATGTAAAGCCATAGGCTCACACAAGTTCCGTAAATAATTTACATTTTTTGCTAATTTAATTACATTTTAATTTAATATAATTTTGCCAATTGCTGTATTTATTTTTATTTTTATTTTTAAATTTTAAACTTTTATTTATAAATTTCAATATTTACAAACAGACAAGAAACAATTATCAAAATAAGTACAAAAATAGTACAAAACAGTACAAAAGTGGCGCCAGGGGGGTTATAAATTCAAAGTAACTAAAATAGAATGCAAAAAATATATATGTAACAAAATGTAAAGCCATAGGCTCACACAAGTTCCGTAAATAATTAAAAAATGTTGCTAATTTAATTACATTTTAATTTAATTTAATATAATTTTGCCAATTGCTGTATTTATTTTTTAAATTTATGTTTGTATTTTAAACTTTTATTTATAAATTTCAATATTTACAAACAGACAAGAAACAATAATCAAAATAAGTACAAAAATAGTACAAAACAGTACAAAAGTGGCGCCAGGGGGGTTACAAATTCAAAGTAACTAAAATAGAATGCAAAAAATATATATGTAACAAAATGTAAAGCCATAGGCTCACACAAGTTCCGTAAATAATTTAAATTTTTTGCTAATTTAATTACATTTTAATTTACTTTAACATAATTTTGCCAATTGCTGTATTTATTTATTTTAATTTTTTTATTTTAAACTTTTATTTATAAATTTCAATATTTACAAAAAGACAAGAAACAATAATCAAAATTTTAAAAAAAATAGTACAAAACAGTACAAAAGCGGCGCCAGGGGGGTTATAAATTCAAAGTAAGTAAAATAGAATGCAAAAAATATATATGTAACAAAATGTAAAGCCATAGGCTCACACAAGTTCCGTAAATAATTTACATTTTTTGCTAATTTAATTACATTTTAATTTAATATAATATAATTTTGCCAATTGCTGTATTTATTTATTTTTTTAAATTTTTATTTTAAACTTTTATTTATAAATTTCAATATTTACAAACAGACAAGAAACAATAATCAAAATAAGTACAAAAATAGTACAAAACAGTACAAAAGCGGCACCAGGGGGGTTATAAATTCAAAGTAACTAAAATAGAATGCAAAAAATATATATGTAACAAAATGAAAAGCCATAGGCTCACACAAGTTCCGTAAATAATTTAAATTTTTTGCTAATTTAATTACATTTGAATTTAATTTAATATCATTTTGCCAATTGCTATTTATTTTTTTTATTTTTTTTTATTTTAAACTTTTATTTATAAATTTCAATACTTACAAACAGACAAGAAACAACAATCAAAATAAGTACAAAAATAGTACAAAACAGTATAAAAGCGGCGCCAGGGGGATTATAAATTCAAAGTAAGTAAAATAGAATGCAAAAAATATATATGTAACAAAATGTAAAGCCATAGGCTCACACAAGTTCCGTAAATAATTTACAATTTATGCTAATTTAATTACATTTTAATTTAATATAATTTTGCCAATTGCTGTATTTATTTATTTATTTATTTATTTTTTATTTTAAACTTTTATTTATTAATTTCAATATTTACAAAGAGACAAGAAACAATAATCAAAATAAGTACAAAAATAGTACAAAACAGTACAAAAGCGGCGCCAGGTGGGTTACAAATTCAAAGTAACTAAAATAGAATGCAAAAAATATATATGTAACAAAATGAAAAGCCATAGGCTCACACAAGTTCCGTAAATAATTTAAATTTTTTGCTAATTTAATTACATTTTAATTTAATATAATTTTGCCAATTGCTGTATTTATTTATTTATTTTTTTTAATTTTAAACTTTTATTTATAAATTTCAATATTTACAAACAGACAAGAAACAATTATCAAAATAAGTACAAAAATAGTACAAAACAGTACAAAAGCGGTACCAGGGGGGTTATAAAATCAAAGTAACTAAAATAGAATGCAAAAAATATATATGTAACAAAATGTAAAGCCATAGGCTCACACAAGTTCCGTAAATAATTTACATTTTTTGCTAATTTAATTACATTTTAATTTAATATAATTTTGCCAATTGCTGTATTTATTTTTTTTAATTTATTTTTACATTTTAAACTTTTATTTATAAATTTCAATATTTACAAACAGACAAGAAACAACAATCAAAATAAGTACAAAAATAGTACAAAACAGTACAAAAGCGGCGCCAGGGGGGTTATAAATTCAAAGTAACTAAAATAGAATGCAAAAAATATATATGTAACAAAATGAAAAGCCATAGGCTCACACAAGTTCCGTAAATAATTTAAATTGTTTGCTAATTTAATTACATTTTAATTTAATTTAATATAATTTTGCCAATTGCTGTATTTATTTATTTATTTATTTTTATTTTAAACTTTTATTTATAAATTTCAATATTTACAAACAGACAAGAAACAATAATCAAAATAAGTACAAAAATAGTAAAAAAAACAGTACAAAAGCGGCACCAGGGGGGTTATAAAATCAAAGTAACTAAAATAGAATGCAAACAATATATATGTAACAAAATGTAAAGCCATAGGCTCACACAAGTTCCGTAAATAATTTACATTTTATGCTAATTTAATTACATTTTAATTTAATTTAATATAATTTTGCCAATTGCTGTATTTTTTTTATTTTTTTATTTTTTTATTTTAAACTTTTATTTATAAATTTCAATATTTACAAAAAGACAAGAAACAATAATCAAAATTTAAAAAAAAATAGTACAAAACAGTACAAAAGCGGCGCCAGGGGGGTTATAAATTCAAAGTAACTAAAATAGAATGCAAAAAATATATATGTAACAAAATGTAAAGCCATAGGCTCACACAAGTTCCGTAAATAATTTACATTTTTTGCTAATTTAATTACATTTTAATTTAATATAATTTTGCCAATTGCTGTATTTATTTTTTTATTTTTTTTATTTTAAACTTTTATTTATAAATTTCAATACTTACAAACAGACAAGAAACAACAATCAAAATAAGTACAAAAATAGTACAAAACAGTACAAAAGCGGCGCCAGGGGGGTTATAAATTCAAAGTAACTAAAATAGAATACAAAAAATATATATGTAACAAAATGTAAAGCCATAGGCTCACACAAGTTCCGTAAATAATTTACATTTTATGCTAATTTAATTACATTTTAATTTAATATAATTTTGCCAATTGCTGTATTTATTTTTTTTATTTATTTGTACATTTTAAACTTTTATTTATAAATTTCAATATTTACAAACAGACAAGAAACAATAATCAAAATAAGTACAAAAATAGTACAAAACAATACAAAAGCGGCGCCAGGGGGGTTATGAATTCAAAGTAACTAAAATAGAATGCAAAAAATATATATGTAACAAAATGTAAAGCCATAGGCTCACACAAGTTCCGTAAATAATTTACATTTTATGCTAATTTAATTACATTTTAATTTAATTTAATATAATTTTGCCAATTGCTGTATTTTTTTTTTTTTTTTTTTTTTAAATTTTAAACTTTTATTTATAAATTTCAATATTTACAAACAGACAAGAAACAACAATCAAAATAAGTACAAAAATAGTACAAAACAGTACAAAAGCGGCGCCAGGTGGGTTATAAATTCAAAGTAACTAAAATAGAATGCAAACAATATATATGTAACAAAATGTAAAGCCATAGGCTCACACAAGTTCCGTAAATAATTTACATTTTTTGCTAATTTAATTACATTTTAATTTAATATAATTTTGCCAATTGCTGTATTTATTTTTTATTTATTTTTAAATTTTAAACTTTTATTTATAAATTTCAATATTTACAAACAGACAAGAAACAATAATCAAAATAAGTACAAAAATAGTACAAAACAGTACAAAAGCGGCGCCAGGGGGGTTATAAATTCAAAGTAACTAAAATAGAATGCAAAAAATATATATGTAACAAAATGAAAAGCCATAGGCTCACACAAGTTTCGTAAATAATTTACATTTTTTGCTAATTTAATTACATTTTAATTTAATATAATTTTGCCAATTGCTGTATTTATTTTTTTATTTGTTTCTATTTTAAACTTTATTCATAAATTTCAATATTTACAAAGAGACAAGAAACAATAATCAAAATAAGTACAAAAATAGTACAAAACAGTACAAAAGCAGCACCAGGGGGGTTATAAATTCAAAGTAACTAAAATAGAATGCAAAAAATATATATGTAACAAAATGAAAAGCCATAGGCTCACACAAGTTTCGTAAATAATTTACATTTTTTGCTAATTTAATTACATTTTAATTTAATATAATTTTGCCCATTGCTGTATTTTTTTTTTTTTTTTAATTTTAAACTTTTATTTATAAATTTCAATATTTACAAACAGACAAGAAACAATAATCAAAATAAGTACAAAAATGGTACAAAACAGTACAAAAGTGGCGCCAGGGGGGTTACAAATTCAAAGTAACTAAAATAGAATGCAAAAAATATATATGTAACAAAATGTAAAGCCATAGGCTCACACAAGTTTCGTAAATAATTTAAATTTTTTTGCTAATTTAATTACATTTTAATTTAATTTATAATAATTTTGCCAATTGCTGTATTTTTTTTTTTTTTTCAATTTTAAACTTTTATTTATAAATTTCAATATTTACAAACAGACAAGAAACAACAATCAAAATAAGTACAAAAATAGCACAAAACAGTACAAAAGCGGCGCCAGGGGGGTTATAAATTCAAAGTAACTAAAATAGAATGCAAAAAATATATATGTAACAAAATGTAAAGCCATAGGCTCACACAAGTTCCGTAAATAATTTAAATTTTTTGCTAATTTAATTACATTTTAATTTAATTTAATATAATTTTGCCAATTGCTGTATTTATTTATTTTTTTATTTTTAAATGTTAAACTTTTATTTATAAATTTCAATATTTACAAAGAGACAAGAAACAATAATCAAAATAAGTACAAAAATAGTACAAAACAGTACAAAAGCGGCGCCAGGGGGTTACAAATTCAAAGTAACTAAAATAGAATGCAAAAAATATATATGTAACAAAATGTAAAGCCATAGGCTCACACAAGTTCCGTAAATAATTTACATGTTTTGCTAATTTAATTACATTTTAATTTAATATAATTTTGCCAATTGCTGTATTTATTTTTTTATTTATTTTTACATTTTAAACTTTTATTTATAAATTTCAATATTTACAAACAGACAAGAAACAATAATCAAAATAAGTACAAAAATAGTACAAAACAGTACAAAAGCGGCACCAGGGGGGTTACAAATTCAAAGTAACTAAAATAGAATGCAAAAAATATAAATGTAACAAAATGTAAAGCCATAGGCTCACACAAGTTCCGTAAATAATTTACATTTTTTGCTAATTTAATTACATTTTAATTTAATTTAATATAATTTTGCCAATTGCTGTATTTTATTTTTTTTTTTTTTAAATTTTAAACTTTTATTTATAAATTTCAATATTTACAAACAGACAAGAAACAACAATCAAAATAAGTACAAAAATAGTACAAAACAGTACAAAAGCGGCGCCAGGGGGGTTATAAATTCAAAGTAACTAAAATAGAATGCAATATATATATATATATATATATATATATATATATATATATATATAAAATAAACAAAGTGCAAAGCCATAGGCTCACTCAATTTCAGTAAATAACTTAAATTTGGAACACAGCATCATCGTTTTCACAGCTTTTTGGTTGTTAGAGGTAGAGAGTGTTTTAATGTAGAGTTCTAATTCTTTTTTAAAGGCACAAAAGACAGGTCGGGTATTGAGAAACTTACATTTATGAATATACAACTTAGCCAATAGTATAATAAGGTTGCAAAGGTAAAATTCATTTTCAAATTTTTGTTCGTATAGTGTAAAACCAAATATCACATCTTTAAAACAAAGCACAAATGTGTCCAGGATGAAGCGACAGATGCCATTTCCAGTATTTCCCTTTTACTTGAAACTAATGTTCGTATACGTCATATAAACATATGACGTCTAACACTCCTATTGGTCCAGCGGAGTAGGAAGTGACGCAGAAGTAAGACGCGAAATGATTGGCTGACTTGGAAACACGTATTTGCGCGGAGTTTTGAAAATGTATTTTTGAAAAAAACCGACGAGTTGCTTGCCAGAAGGCGACGACGACGACGACTCGACGAGTCTAGCATTCGAAGAAAGACCAAACAGCAGGTAATACATGGTCAAAAGGTGTATATTAAGTATCAAAGTAGCTATAGACTGCCTAAAGAATGCGCTTTTCAAACTTAAAATGGCTTCGTCATGCTGTACGGCTAAGATGTCGGTAAGCGTTGTAGCATGCTAGCTAGTACGGGCACTTTTACCTCCAGTGTTGCCCGGCCTACTGTAAATTCTGTATTCTGTATTCACTTTTTGTCCGAGCTAAAGTTCTAAAAAGATTCCATAATAGTTTGACCCTTTCAATTCAGGCTATTAGAAGATTGATTGATTGAAACTTGTATTAGTAGATTGCACAGTACAGTACGTATTCCGTACAATTGACCACTAAATGGTAACACTCCAATAAGTAAATCAATTCATGTTACAAATATATACTATCATCATAATACAGTCGTCACACAAGTTAATCATCAGAGTATATACATTGAATTATTTACAATCCGGGGGGTGGCATGAGGAGGGTTTGGTTGATATCAGCACTTCAGTCATCTACAATAATATCATCAGAGAAATGGACATTGTAACAGTGTAGGTCTGACTTGGTAGGATATGTACAGCGAGCAGAGAACATAGTGAGTTCAGATAGCATAAGAACAAGTATATACATTAGAAATACATTTGATTATTTACATTTGGTTACCGTATTTTCCGCACCATAAGCCGCCCTGGGTTATAAGCCGCGCCTTCAATGAACGGCATATTTCAAAACTTTGTCCACCTATAAGCCGCCCCGTGTTATAAGCCGCATCTAACTGCGCTAAAGGAATGTCAAAAAAACAGTCAGATAGGTCAGTCAAACTTTAATAATATATTAAAAACCAGCGTGATGTGGGCGCGCATGGAGTCGTATATCAACATGGACGGAGCTGCGTGAAAAAAGCCACCCGGCCTCTTCGCGTAAACTTACCTTAACCACTCGCTCATCTTTTCTTCATCCATCCATCCCTTCGAGTTAGTTTTTATGATGACGCCGGCTGGAAAGGTCTCTTTTGGCAAGGTCTTCCTTTTGAATATCACCATGGGTGGAAGTTTCTGGCCATTAGCATGGCAAGCTAGAACCACAGTGAAGGATGACTTCTCATTCCCTGTGGTGCGAATATTCACCGTACGTGCTCCCGTTGTATCCACAGTGCAGTTCACAGGAATATCAAAAGTCAGTGGAACCTCGTCCATGTTGATAATGTTCTCTGGCCGGATCTTTTTTTCAGCTATCTTGTTTTTACAATATGCACGGAAAGTAGCCAGCTTTTCTTGAAAGTCTTTAGGCAGTTGCTGTGAAATAGTAGTCCGTGTGCGGATGGAGAGATTGCGTCTTTTCATGAACCGGAAACCTGTCGCTTAGTAGGAGCCATTTTGTGGTCTTTACAGATGTAAACACACAAAGGAAATGAAACGTAATATCCGCGCGCTTCTTCTTCTTCTTCTTCTACGCGGGCGGGTGGTTGCTTACAGTAGAAGAAGAAGCACTTCCTGTTCTATGGGGACGGGTGCTTACCTTGGCGGTTGCTTGCGTAGAAGAAGAAGCACTTCCTCTTCTACGGGGAAAAAAGATGGCGGCTGTTTACCGTAGTTGCGAGACCGAAACTTTATGAAAATGAATCTTAATATTAATCCATATATAAAGCGCACCGGGTTATAAGCCGCACTGTCAGCTTTTGAGTAAATTTGTGGTTTTTAGGTGTGGCTAATAGTGCGGAAAATACGGTATTTACAATCCGGGGAGGTGGGATGTGGAAGGGGGAGAGTGTTAATCAAGGGTTGAAGTTGCCTGGAGGTGTTTTAGTGTGGTTTTGAAGGAGGATAGAGATGCACTTTCTTTTACACCTGTTAGGAGTGCATTCCATATTGATGTGGCATAGAAGGAGAATGAGTTAAAACCTTTGTTAGATCCGAATCTGGGTTTAACGGGGTTTGTGGAACTCCCCCTGTAAATATTGTATTTGTACGATAACTTCACTTTTTGTCCAAGCTAAAGTTCTAAAAAGATTCCATAATAGTTTGACCCTTTCAATTCAGGCTAGTAGAAGAGGTTGTCGGAGTAGCCAAAAAGTGTACTCAAGAGTGATGAGTATACTTAAACTTAGACTTGGACAAATTTTAATGATCCACAAAGGTTTTAATTTTCCTGAGGGAACTCTCCTCCATCCATCCATCCATCTTCTTCCGCTTATCCGAGGTCGGGTCGCGGGGGCAGCAGCCTAAGCAGGGAAGCCCAGACTTTCCTCTCCGCAGCCACTTCGTCCAGCTCCTCCCGGGGGATCCCGAGGCGTTCCCAGGCACAGCAGGGAGACATAGTCTTCCCAACGTGTCCTGGGTCTTCCCCGTGGCCTCCTACCGGTTGGACGTGCCCTAAACACCTCCCGAGGGAGGCGTTCGGGTGGCATCCTGACCAGATGCCCGAACCACCTCATCTGGCTCCTCTCCATGTGGAGGAGCAGCGGCTTTACTTTGAGCTCCCCCCGGATGGCAGAGCTTCTCACCCTATCTCTAAGGGAGAGCCCCGCCACCCGGCGGAGGAAACTCATTTCGGCCGCCTGTACCCGTGATCTTGTCCTTTCGGTCATAACCCAAAGCTCATGACCATAGGTAAGGATGGGAACGTAGATCGACCGGTAAATTGAGAGCTTTGCCTTCCGGCTCAGCTCCTTCTTCACCACAACGGATCGATACAGCGTCCGCATTACTGAAGACGCCGCACCGATCCGCCTGTCCATCTCACGATCCACTTTTCCCTCACTCGTGAACAAGACTCCTAGGTACTTGAACTCCTCCACTTGGGGCAGGGTCTCCTCCCCAACCCGGAGATGGCACTCCACCTTTTTCCGGGAACTCTCCTGAAGGAATCAATAAAGTACTATCTATCTATCTATCAAGGGAAATTGTTCCACACAGTAGCTCAGTTACAAAGGATGGAAAGGATCATGCACACAAGGGCACAAAAAGAGGGCGAAAACAAAAGGTATAAAGTAGACTAAAAATGTGACATAGTAGCAATATAACATATATGTAATATTTACATTTTATATATACAGTATATAATATATACTGATATTATATGTTTATATAATATATACAATATATAACAGTTACCATGTGCAATATTACAGTATATGTAACAGCTGCAGCATAAAATAAAGAGTAGATACAGCAAAAAATATGCATTATAAACAAAGAGCAGTAGCCAACATAGAAGCGGTCAGGTAATAGACAAATATCTTCTATTGCTGTATGGCGAGTTATTATACAGCTGGATGGAGTGCGGAACGAAGGAGTTGCTGACTATAAAGTTAAAGTAAAAGTAGTCCTCCAAATAATTACTTGAGTAAGAGAAACTATACACGTATTGAGTAACTTATGATCTGTTCCACTGGTTCTCAAACTTTTGTCATCAAGTACCACCTCAGAAAAAAACATGGCTCTCCAAGTACCACCTTTTATGAGCAACATTAAAATACAGTTGTGTAGTAGGCATACGTATTTTTTTTAAAACAATGCAGAGGTTTTATATAACAAGTATATTAAATATTTATGGCCACTGTAACTTTACACACTGCACAAACCTCAACCATGATACTCCATACAGTACATACAGGTAAAAGCCAGTAAATTAGAATATTTTGAAAAACTTGATTTATTTCAGTAATTGCATTCAAAAGGTGTAACTTGTACATTATATTTATTCATTGCACACAGACTGATGCATTCAAATGTTTATTTCATTTAATTTTGATGATTTGAAGTGGCAACAAATGAAAATCCAAAATTCCGTGTGTCACAAAATTAGAATATTGTGTAAGGCTAATACAAAAAAGGGATTTTTAGAAATGTTGGCCAACTGAAAAGTATGAAAATGAAAAATATGAGCATGTACAATACTTGGTTGGAGCTCCTTTTGCCTCAATTACTGCGTTAATGCGGCGTGGCATGGAGTCGATGAGTTTCTGGCACTGCTCAGGTGTTATGAGAGCCCAGGTTGCTCTGATAGTGGCCTTCAACTCTTCTGCGTTTTTGGGTCTGGCATTCTGCATCTTCCTTTTCACAATACCCCACAGATTTTCTATGGGGCTAAGGTCAGGGGAGTTGGCGGGCCAATTTAGAACAGAAATACCATGGTCCGTAAACCAGGCACGGGTAGATTTTGCGCTGTGTGCAGGCGCCAAGTCCTGTTGGAACTTGAAATCTCCATCTCCATAGAGCAGGTCAGCAGCAGGAAGCATGAAGTGCTCTAAAACTTGCTGGTAGACGGCTGCGTTGACCCTGGATCTCAGGAAACAGAGTGGACCGACACCAGCAGATGACATGGCACCCCAAACCATCACCCAACCATGCAAATTTTGCATTTCCTTTGGAAATCGAGGTCCCAGAGTCTGGAGGAAGACAGGAGAGGCACAGGATCCACGTTGCCTGAAGTCTAGTGTAAAGTTTCCACCATCAGTGATGGTTTGGGGTGCCATGTCATCTGCTGGTGTCGGTCCACTCTGTTTCCTGAGATCCAGGGTCAACGCAGCCGTCTACCAGCAAGTTTTAGAGCACTTCATGCTTCCTGCTGCTGACCTGCTCTATGGAGATGGAGATTTCAAGTTCCAACAGGACTTGGCGCCTGCACACAGCGCAAAATCTACCCGTGCCTGGTTTACGGACCATGGTATTTCTGTTCTAAATTGGCCCGCCAACTCCCCTGACCTTAGCCCCATAGAAAATCTGTGGGGTATTGTGAAAAGGAAGATGCAGAATGCCAGACCCAAAAACGCAGAAGAGTTGAAGGCCACTATCAGAGCAACCTGGGCTCTCATAACACCTGAGCAGTGCCAGAAACTCATCGACTCCATGCCACGCCGCATTAACGCAGTAATTGAGGCAAAAGGAGCTCCAACCAAGTATTGAGTATTGTACATGCTCATATTTTTCATTTTCATACTTTTCAGTTGGCCAACATTTCTAAAAATCCCTTTTTTGTATTAGCCTTAAGTAATATTCTAATTTTGTGACACACGGAATTTTGGATTTTCATTTGTTGCCACTTCAAATCATCAAAATTAAATGAAATAAACATTTGAATGCATCAGTCTGTGTGCAATGAATAAATATAATGTCCAAGTTACACCTTTTGAATGTAATTACTGAAATAAATCAAGTTTTTCAAAATATTCTAATTTACTGGCTTTTACCTGTATTTACAGACTTCTTGAGAATCTCTTATCTATTCAGACAGCAAGTACCACAAAAGATGAACAGTTTACCTTCATTTGTGATGTTGTAACAGGGCAGGTGTTAGCATGCGCACATTGTTCAGCTAAAACATCTACAACTTACTTAACTAGTTGGGAGTGAATTCTTGTGGGCGGAAATGTCAACATTCGCAGTGACCCAGATGACAGCGCATGATATAAATGTTATATTTCCTAGTTTGTGAAGTAAACATTGTTTAAAGGGGTGTGCAGTCGTGTCTAACTTTTTTTTGCGAGACTGCTACATAAATGTCTCTTTTTACAGTGTGGTTGCAAATAGTTTTGAGTGCGGTCATGTGACTTCCAGTCTCTGTTTGATTGGTGAAATGGAGTCAAACGTCACTCGTGCTTAGGTTGGATTAGTGAGTAATGTAGTACCGACCGCTGGAATAAGTCTAACAAGCCCAAACAATATATGTAATTACAAGCAGTAATCAGTAGATTGAAATAAATGCAGCGGTCAGAATAAAACTCAAGGTAACAAAATAAAAGTAGCGTATCTTCTTCACAAAAATACTCAAGTTAAAGTAAATGTGTGTATTAAAACTAGTCTGAAAAGTACAATTTAGCCAAAAAGTTACTTAAGTAAATGTAATGGAGTACCGTATTTTCCGCACTATAAGGCGCACCTAAAAACCACAAATTTTCTCAAATCTGACAGTGCGCCTTATAATCCGGTGCGCCTTATATATGGGTTAATATTAATATTAATTTTCATAAAGTTTCGGTCTCTCAACTACGGTAAACAGCCGCCATCTTTTTTCCCCGTAGAAGAAGAAGAAGCGCGCGGTGCATGCTGGGATATGTGACGTTTCATTTCCATTTGTGTGTTTATGTAAAGACCCCAAAATGGCTCCTATTAAGTGTGTTGTCTGTCTAATTATAAATAATGCAGACGAGGCGTGTTAACTGAGTTCTCAACGTTTACTCACAGCGTGCTCATAACCACATTCTAACTGCCAGCATACAACAACGCTTCTCAGGGCTACCGCGCATGCTCGTCACTATCGTTGCATGCTGGGTAGTGTAGTTGTTATATTTGCTAGCTCATAACATCACATTAAGAGACACGCTTACGCGCTTAATTCAATACTCGCCGTCATTCCGGGTGGATTGACAAAAGACCTCCAGCCGCTAGATATTGGTGTCAACAGGGCATTCGAAGCTAGACTGCTAACTGCGTGGGAACAGTGGATGACAGAAGGCGAACACACGTGACGTTCACCAAGACAGGGAGACAGCGCCAGACGACATACGCCACTATCTGCCAGTGGATCGTAAATGCCTGGGCTGATTCAGTCTCATCTGTGGTCCGAGCTTTCAGGAAGGCAGGAATTGTCACTGAACTAATAAACGGCAACGACACTGACTCCATTAATGACGACTTTGACGAGACGGAGCCGGCCATGTTGGATGCCGTATTCGCTCAACTGTTTAATTCGGACACTGAAGAGGAAGAATTCGAGGGATTTGTGAATGAGCTATAACTTCATAAAGTGAGCTTTACATTTTTATTTAGTGTGTTGTGTTGTGTGACATTAACGTTTGAGCAACGTTGAGTTATTGATATATTGTTATTGCTCTGCACTATTTCACGTGTTACTATATTGTGATTGCACGTTTGATTTACGTAACACGAGTAAATCAGCTGTTTATTCATTTTGGGAGTGAACGGAGTTGTCAGAACGCTGGTTTGTTATCTATTAATAAAGTTTGACTGACCTATCTGACTGTTTTGTTGACATAGGTGCGCCTTATAATCCGGTGCGCCTTATATATGAACAAAGTTTTGAAATATGCCATTCATTGAAGGTGCGCCTTATAATCCGATGCGCCTTATAGTGCGGAAAATACGGTACTGTAAATGTAGCGCGTTACTACCCACTTCTGGCTAGTAGTAATAGTGGTCGGGGAAATTACTAATTCTTAGATGAATCAGGTTTTGGACACGGATGATTCTGAATTGATGTCCACATATTTATTATTTAACTATGTTGAATAAAGTAATATCAAATGTTTTAAAATGCAGATGGCAAGGCTGGTAGTTCATCTACATAAGACAACCTAGTTAAGCATAACTCTTAAATAAAGCAATTTATTTGTTCTAAATCCCATAAACGGAAGTTGAGTTTGGTTTATGAGAAGCAAAAGTGATTGCCCTGATTTCGTCAAATCAATGTTTTTGAAAATTTCAGCTCAGCTTAGCGACTACAAGGAAAAAAAGGTTTGTTGTACTCATAATAATGTTGCTGTTTTTTCCTGTATTCAGTTATGGCTCCCACGAAAAAAACCCGCAAGCAAAACACTGTCAAGAATGTCAAACTGGAAGTATTTCTGGAGGATTTTGATAGCGAGGGTAAATATGTCACGGTCATCCACCACTGTTTTTAAAGTCCTTTTGTGCTTTACTACGATACCCTGACATACTTGCCATTGTTTTCACAGTCAAGGCAAAACTTGATCAAATGCAGGAGAAGGAGAAGCAGCTGCTGAAAGATATTGACAACCACTATAATATGACCATCATCAATCTCCCAAAGGCCGTTAGGCAAATAAATTGGTTGGAAATTTTCAGTAAGTATGTCTTTAACACTTCATGTTTGCATGCTGTTCTCTAAATTGTACCCTATTAAGGCAGCGTCCGAACGTTCCAAACGCAGAATCGGAAACCAGAAACACACAAACACACAAACACTATAAAACACTTGCAATGGGTTAATGCTGCAAATTAAAAACGGTACTGCAATTACATAAACTTGGTTGTAAGACAATCTTGGCCACAAGTTTGGAAGTGTTTCAATAACCATGCTGCCAGTGAATGCATTTTACGTGTCTGTTTTGTATACTGAAAAAGCAAGTGATCTTTGTTGGATCGCAAAAATGAAAAAAGTAGCAGCAAAGTTATTATTAAAACACAAAAATATGGTCTCTTCTAAAATGTTAAAACTTTGTCATTCATTTATTTGTAGTGGCCCGCCACATATCGCAACAGATGCCGTATTTTTCGGAGTATAAGTCGCTCCGGAGTATAAGTCGCACCGGCCGAAAATGCACAATAAAGAAGGAAAAAAACATATATAAGTCGCATTTTTTGGGGAAATGTATTTGATAAAAGCCAACACCAAGAATAGACATTTGAAAGGCAATTTAAAATAAATAAAGAATAGTGAACAACAGGCTGAATAAGTGTACGTTATATGAGGCATAAATAACCAACTGAGAAGGTGCCTGGTATGTTAACGTAGCATATTATGGTAAGAGTCATTCAAATAACTATAACATATAGAACATGCTATACGTTTACCAAACAATCTGTCACTCCTAATCGCTAATTCCATGAAATCTTATACGTCTAGTCTCTTACGTGAATGAGCTAAATAATATTATTTGATATTTTACGCTAATGTGTTAATAATTTCACACATAAGTAGCTCCTGAGTATAAGTCACACCCCCGGCCAAACTATGAAAAAAAACTGCGACTTATAGTCCGAAAAATAGGGTACCTGGCGCTATTTAAAAGAAAAATAAGAAAAAAAGATTTGTCGCTACCCTCACTTTCACATTGCAGCTTAAAGGGGTGGTACTTTAACTTAACTGCCCTTTTTTTTGGAATTTAGTTTTGATCGTTCACAATCATTATGAGAGACAAAAGGTTTTTTTTCTTTTGCATTCTAACATGTAAAACCGTCTCCTTCCAGTCGGTTAATGGGAGCAATCAATTCTACCTCCTAAATCATTTTAAAAATGCATTGAAAAACCGCCAACAATACTTAATTTACGTTCCGTAATCTGTATAATAACCAAACTGTAGCATTGTTATTGTAAGAGCGAACACTGAACTCTTTTTCTATCGTAGTAACTAGGGGTGTAACGGCACACAAACATTTCGGTTCGGTACTTACCTCGGTTTAGAAGTCACGGTTCGGTTCATTTTCGGTGCAGTAAGAAAACAACAAAATATAAATTTTTGGGTTATTTATTTACCAAATTTGCAAAAAAAATCCACCAAAAATATTTTTCTTAGTGGAATATTTGATGTGAAGTAATGGGAACCTTGGATAGGTCAATAATTCATAATAACATTGATTTTGATTCAATATTATGTTTTGAGCAATGACAGTTTGAAAGAAAAAAAACAGCTTTGTTTTATTAGTCAACATTGCAACTTTTTCTAAATTACGTTTAACCTTTAAGCTTTTTTTTTTTATTTCACTTTTGTTATGTTCTTGTTTATTTTAATAGCATTTTTAGAATGGGCCGTGGGCCTTTAAAACATTAGCTTTGGGCCGCAAATGGCCTCCGGGGCACACTTTTGACACCCCTGCTATAGCTAATAAAAAATTTAATCTGATAAATCTATGGATAAAAAGCAGAGCCTGGCGACGCATGCGCGTTTATCATAACTATCTTGCTCTCTCTGTCTCTGCCCCTCCCTTACCAATGCTGCTGCGCACAATTTGTTTTGTTTTTAACCCCTTCTTAACCCTGGACGTACATTGAAAATACACGCAACCCTAACTCAAAATGCCGGACATTTGAGGCATTTAAGAAACTCCGCCCTGACAGCCCCGCAAAAGAGGACATGTCCGGTGAAAAGAGGACGTATGGTCAGTCTATCCTAGCCCGTTAGCTGCTAGCATGCCGTGTGTTGTGCCTCGGTGTGCATTGTTTACACAACGTGCGTTACGGTACTTAATATGTCCGTGTGGAAACTCGTTCGGTACACCTCCGAACCGAACCGGAACCCCCGTAACGAAACGGTTCAATACAAATACACGTTCCGTTAACACCCCTAGTAGTAACACATCGGCGTGCTATGGTATGAGCCGTAAAAGCTAACTCTGGCGAGTATTAAGCTAGCTTCTACGTCAGTAATGCAGTTTGTAATGCACAACGCTGCAATAGAACACCAATCTGTATTGACTGAAAAACATGAACAATCATATTCCAGTATCTGTGAAGTATTAGCCCACATTTCATCTTTTGTTTGTACACAGCTGAGCTAGCCAGAGAGCATATGTACTGTAGTTGTAATAACACGCATGACGTGAATCGTGTATCATTTACAATATAAAGTGTGACTCACTCGATGGACTTATGTTCGTCTGGTCCAGCTGGCCCGGGATATTTCCTGTTGATTTTTGGGTAAGCACGCCATTTATGTTGAAATAGTTTGTCTCCAAACTCTCTCGGCTTCCGTCTGCTCCAACATTTCACCGTCTTTTTTGTGCTCTCTTCTAGAAGCAGTAGTTGATACTCTGTATATTTAGCTTCAAAAAGATAAGGTTGTGAATCCTCATTTGTGTAAAAATAGTCATCATCATTGTCTGATTTCAAGTGTACTATGATTAGAACACACACGCGTCTTTGATTACAGTAGGAACACACGTTGACAGAATCAATGCGCGTAAGAAATAAATCCCGTAAATGATCATCCATCCATCCATTTTCTACCGCTTGGCCATCTCGGGGTCGCAAGGGTGCCGGCGCCTATCCCAGCTGCATTCGAAAAATAGGGTAAATATTAAACATAATACATATGGTTATGAACGTGTCTGTTACTACATTATATACACTAGCAGTGTGTATATAAAACGTTGCTGGGGAGTTTTGAAGTTGTTTTAGATGGCTTTGAAGGCTACAACAGTGTCTCCCATTTGCCGCGTCTTTTTTTTAATCATCTTTAAAATCCATCCATCCATCCATTTTCTACCGCTTATTCCCTTCAGGGTCGCGGGGGGCGCCGGAGCCTATCTATCTTTAAAATCCAAAAAAATAAGAAAAGACGTGTGTTCTTGTCTCTCATAATGATTGTGAACATTTGGCAAAAGTCCCCCCCAAAAGTGCAGTTCCCTTTTAATTCTAAGGCAGTGGTTCTTAACCTTGGTTCGATCGAACCCTAGGGGTTCGGTGAGTCGGCCTCAGGGGTTCGGCGGAGGTCAAAACACACCCGACTCATCGTGTAAATACAAACTTCTCCCTATCGGCGTATTACGGATACGGCAACAGCTGACTGATTTGCAGGTGTGTCATTTGTTGTGAGTTTATGCACTGTGTTGGTTTTGTTGTTTGAACAAGGTGATGTTCATGCACGGTTCATTTTATGCACCAGTAAAAAAATATGGTAACACTTTAGTATGGGGAACATATTCACCATTAATTAGTTGCTTATTAACATGCAAATTAGTAACATATTGGCTCTTAGCTAGTCATTATTAAGTACTTATTAATGCCTTATTCGGCATGACCTTATCATAACCCTCTAACCCTGACTCTAACCCTAACCAAATAACTCTAAATTAAGTCTTTATTACCGTATTTTCCGCACCATAAGCCGCCCTGGGTTATAAGCCGCGCCTTCAATGAACGGCATATTTCAAAACTTTGTCCACCTATAAGCCGCCCCGTGTTATAAGCCGCATCTAACTGCGCTAAAGGGAATGTCAAAAAAACAGTCAGATAGGTCAGTCAAACTTTAATAATATATTAAAAACCAGCGTGATGTGGGCGCGCATGGAGTCGTATATCAACATGGACGGAGCTGCGTGAAAAAAGCCACCCGGCCTCTTCGCGTAAACTTCCCTTAACCACTCGCTCATCTTTTCTTCATCCATCCATCCCTTCGAGTTAGCTTTTATGATGACGCCGGCTGGAAAGGTCTCTTTTGGCAAGGTCTTCCTTTTGAATATCACCATGGGTGGAAGTTTCTGGCCATTAGCATGGCAAGCTAGAACCACAGTGAAGGATGACTTCTCATTCCCTGTGGTGCGAATATTCACCGTACGTGCTCCCGTTGTATCCACAGTGCGGTTCACAGGAATATCAAAAGTCAGTGGAACCTCGTCCATGTTGATAATGTTCTCTGGCCGGATCTTTTTTTCAGCTATCTTGTTTTTACAATATGCACGGAAAGTAGCCAGCTTTTCTTGAAAGTCTTTAGGCAGTTGCTGTGAAATAGTAGTCCGTGTGCGGATGGAGAGATTGCGTCTTTTCATGAACCGGAAACCTGTCGCTTAGTAGGAGCCATTTTGTGGTCTTTACAGATGTAAACACACAAAGGAAATGAAACGTAATATCCGCGCCCTTCTTCTTCTTCTACGGGGGCGGGTGGTTGCTTACAGTAGAAGAAGAAGCGCTTCCTCTTCTATGGGGGCGGGTGCTTACCTTGGCGGTTGCTTGCCGTAGAAGAAGAAGCACTTCCTCTTCTACGGGGAAAAAAGATGGCGGCTGTTTACCGTAGTTGCGAGACCTAAACTTTATGAAAATGAATCTTAATATTAATCCATATACCGTATTTTCCGCACTATAAGGCGCACCTAAAAACCACAAATGTTCTCAAAAGCTGACAGTGCGCCTTATAACCCGGTGCGCTTTATTACGATTCATTTTCATAAAGTTTCGATCTCGCAACTTCGGTAAACAGCCGCCATCTTTTTTCCCGGTAGAACAGGAAGCGCTTCTTCTTCTACGCAAGCAACCGCCAAGGAAAGCACCCGCCCCCATAGAACAGGAAGCGCTTCTTCTTCTACTGTAAGCAACCACCCGCCCCCGGAAGAAGAAGAAAAAACGCGCGGATATCACCGTACGTTTCATTTCCTGTTTACATCTGTAAAGACCACAAAATGGCTCCTACAAAGCGACAAGGATCCGGTTCATAAAAAGACGCAATCTCTCCATCCGCACACGGATTACTACCGTATTTCACAGCAACTGATATTCCTGTGAACCGCACTGTGGAACGGGAGCACGTACGGTGAATATTCGCACCACAGGGAATGAGAAGTCATCCTTCACTGTGGTTCTAGCTTGCCATGCTAACTTCCACCCATGGTGATATTCAAAAGGAAGACCTTGCCAAAAGAGACCTTTCCAGCCGGCGTCATCATAAAAGCTAACTCGAAGGGATGGATGGATGAAGAAAAGATGAGCGAGTGGTTAAGGGAAGTTTACGCGAAGAGGCCGGGTGGCTTTTTTCACACAGCTCCGAAGGCGAACACACCTTCACTAAGACGGGCAGACAGCGCCGGACGACATACGCCAACATTTGCCAGTGGATCGTAAATGCCTGGGCAGATATTTCGGTCACAAATGTGGTCCGAGCTTTCCGGAAGGCAGGATTCACAGAACTACTGGACAACAACAGCGACACTGACTCCGATTACTTCGACGAGACGGAACCGGCCATTTTGTATCCCACGCTTGCGCAACTTTTCAATTCGGACACCGAAGACGAAGAATTCGAAGGATTTACGAATGAAGAATAACTTCAGAAGGTGAGCGCTATGTTTATTTTGTGTGTTGTGACATTAACGTTCGAGCAACATTATGTTGCTATTGCTCTACACCATTTTGAATTTTACTATGTTTGTGATTGCACATTTGCGTACATTTTGGGACAGAGTTGTTAGAACGCTGGTTTTCAATATATTATTAAAGTTTGACTGAACTATCTGACTGTTTTTTTGACATTGCCTTTAGCGCAGCGTAGGCGCGGCTTATAATCCGGGGCGGCTTATTGGTGGACAAAGTTATGAAATATGTAATTCATTGAAGGTGCGGCTAATAATCCGGTGCGCCTTATAGTGCGGAAAATACGGTATAAAGCGCACCGGGTTGTAAGCCGCACTGTCAGCTTTTGAGTAAATTTGTGGTTTTTAGGTGCGGCTAATAGTGCGGAAAATACGGTACTTAGAATATGTTCCCCATACTAAAGTGTTACCAAAAACATATAACTTTGTCTTGAATTTGAAATTTTTTTTATTTTTCACTAAAGAAGGGTTCGGTGAATGCGCATATGAAACTGGTGGGGTTCGGTACATCCAACAGGGTTAAGAACCACTGCTCTAAGGTGTAGTTACAAAACCATCCTTTAGATGGTATTGTTACTCTGTATAGTCAACACGCTTGAACTGCAGACAACAACAGGAAATTAGCAAGTAGATAAATAAGAGTCCAGCGAGAGAATAATAAAATAGCGCCACACAGCAGAAAAAACAGAAATGATGCAATATGTTACTGCATATGTCAAAAGGAAAAACCCCTGTAACCAGTGTTAATATGGTTCCATCATAATTTATATGCCAACAAATATATTGCAATAGGTTGGAATGTAGGATAGGATAGACTTTATTTATCCCACAATGGGGAAATGATGTGATTGCAGTGCTGTTTTAAAAAGTAAGGCAAGAAAAAACACATTCAGAGACCGGAGCGGACCCAAGAAAAAGCAACCAAGAGACGTCCTAGCCTGCCCACCAGCCTCTGGCCAATGTCCAATCCGTGCGGATGAGCAAGAATCCGTCCAGGGAGACCGAAGTGTCCGATATCGTACATCAATTGATCAAATTTCCATTTTATAGCCCTTTATCACAGGGGCCTCAAAGGGCTGCACAAACCACGATGACATTCATGATAATGTGAGAGTCCAGTCCATTGGGGGCAAGCATAGAGTGGTAGGAGGTCTCCATCTAGGTCGTAGAGGAATGGTCCACACTCGGTCATGAATTAAAACAGCTAACCTCCTCCAGAATGGCATTTCTTAAATGTTAACCAGCCAGGGCTTTGTGAAGCTCATCCATCCCGTCTACTCTTCTGGATCTCCAACGGTCTCCACGCAGACGGCGGTGTGGCAGAGAGCAGGCAGCTAGTCTCCAGTGCAAACATAGCTATAGCTAAAAGGCTTCTTAAAGCAGATTCAAAATTCCGCAAAAAAAGCAGCGTAGGAGCCATGAAGGTGCCACTCCTTATTGCGCAGTCCCTAAAGGGCCCGCACCAAAAGACAAAAACACCTAAAAACAAGAGGCCAATTATGCAAATTTGATGATTCCCGTGTTGTATGGTGTTTGTCCTTTTGAATGATTTCTGTGTTTAGTGCTTGGATGCTCCTGTTTGTTTGTGCCAATCATCTTTTACGTACAACACGTTTCTTGTGATGGTGATAATATTGGGGTTAAGCAAATTTAACCAAAAATGTAATCTGTGCAGAGACTGAAAAGGCCAAATCCCCGCCAGTGGACGAAGCAAAGGTAAGACGATGGTCTCTCCTTTCACGTATCACCATTTACTCTTCATAGTTTATTACGTTTGCGCAGCACATGTTAGAAAAATTTCCCTCATGGCCCAAACAGTATTGTTTTTTATATCCCTGACTCAAAAAAGCATTACTTTGCAGTTTAACAACTACCAAAAAAATTTTTCAGAATGAATCCTTTCAAAAAACAAACATCATAGGAAAGTAAAGTAAAACTAACCGACAAATATGGGAACTTTCTTAACTTGTTACTTGAAAACAGGAGAAAAATGAATCCAAAGAAAATATGTATCAACACTACGTACAGTGGAGCCTCGATTTACAAACCCCTCCTATTTGAAAACTTTTCGATTTACGAAGCTGCCAATTATGCCTATGTGCGCGAACTATGTCTCTATGTACAAATGCTTCGTTCATTAATTCTGTGTCCAGCTGGCAGCCCTTCTGTGTTTGCTCGTTTGCTCATATTGAAGAGATTGTGGAAGCCAGCTCCATACCACAGCATGTTTTTAATTGTGATGAGAACAGACTTTACTAGAAAATATGCCAAAGGGGACTTATTTCACAGCGAAGGAGAAGATTACCTCTCTCTACTCTTGTGAGGAGCAGTTCATGATATAACTTTGCAGATGTTGATATATTTTAAGTGGATATTTAGTTTTCACAGTTATTGTAGCAATGTGGTTGTTAAAGTTAAGGATTTTTGTGATTTCTGATTGTTTGTGAGGGCACTGAAGGTACTTCTGTGTGTGCACTTGTTGGCAGAGCAGCGCATACAAAACAGTTCAGCTTGTTATTTTAGCTTGTTAATAAGCAGACTATTGATTCATCACATCTTTGTTGGAGATACAGTACTGTATAGCACTTTATATTTGGTTCAAAGTGTACAAACCTCCACTAAAGTAGGGACTTTTGTCGAGCCTGGAACCTGTTAATTATATTTACTAGGGATGTCCCGATCCAATATTGATATCGGAAATCAGTCCGATATCAGCCAAAAAAGTGAATATCGGATTTTATCGGACTGAATCTAAAAACTGCGATATAAGCGCTCCGATATAAGCTGTCCATTTACCGCTGCAGCACGTCTATAATAGGTGACTCTGGTTTGATCACACTCCAACACAGTAGGTGGCGGCAATGCCCCTTAATTAACGTTGGTGCCGGCCGCGGAAGAAGAGCGTCTCTGATCCAGCATGCACAGCCCACGTGATCACAACAACGACAACGCGTGTGCTTCCAGCAAAGTGTAGTGATGTCGGCTGTGTGGAAGTATTTTAACCTAAACTTGGACAAAGACGTTGCCGCTAAATGCAACATTTGTCAGGTGCAAGTGTCCCGTGGAGGGACAGAACATGGAAGGTTCAATACAAGCAACCTCATCGCACATTTGAAAAAACACCACAAAAAAAGAACATGAGGATTTTCGCGAGAGCAGCAAGGCGAAGCAACAAACCTCTGGCTCGCTTCAGCAACCCACGCTGGCCGAAAGCTTTGCAAGACGTGACAAACTACCACGGGACAGCAAAAAGGCAATGGCCATAACAGAAAAGATAGCCCAGTTTATTGTGCTTGATGACCAGCCCCTGTCGGTGGTGAGTAATGTCGGTCTAAACGCTTAATGGAGCACCTCGAACATCGCTGCATTATTCCACGCCGCCACTACATTGTAGACAAAACTATACCCCAGATGCACAAAGAGGTTAAAAAGTAACTGAAGTGAACTTGAATTGTTTGCACTTTAAAACGTTTTTTTTAAAATTGGATTTATTTAGGTTATTTTTCAGGGTCTTCTAATTTATTTTTAATTTATTCTATTCAATTGTATAATTATGTTGGAATTAGTGGTTATTTTGCACTTTAAATATAACATTTTGTTTTTATTGGGTTTGTTGAGGTAATACTCTTATGTTGAAGGTTAAAATGTATGTAACCAATTGGTTAATAATAAATGGGTCAGTTTTTCCTATACCTAATCTTGCTGACTATTTTTTTCTGTTTTAACACTACAACATCAGTAACAGTAACATCACTTTATCAAGCCTTTTCTAACATTCCACACAACAAAATAAGGAATACCGTATTTTCCGCACCATAAGCCGCCCTGGGTTATAAGCCGCTCCTTCAATGAACGGCATATTTCAAAACTTTGTCCACCTATAAGCCGCCCCGTGTTATAAGCCGCATCTAACTGCGCTAAAGGGAATGTCAAAAAAACAGTCAGATAGGTCAGTCAAACTTTAATAATATATTAAAAACCAGCGTTCTAGCAACTCTGTTCACTCCCAAAATGTACGGTAATGTGCAAATGTGCAATCAATAAGCATCTATAACTTAATGTTGCTCGAACGTTAATGTCACAACACACAAAATAAACATAACGCTCACTTTCTGAAGTTATTCTTCATTCATAAATCCCTCGAATTCTTCTCCTTCGGTGTCCGAATTAAAAAGTTGGGCGAATACGGGATCCAAAATGGCCGGCTCCGTCTCGTCGCAGTTCTGTGAATCCTGCCTTCCGGAAAGCTCGGACCACAGTTGTGACCGAAATATCCGCCCAGGCATTTACGATCCACTGGCAGATGTTGGCGTATGTCGTCCGGCGCTGTCTCCCTGTCTTAGTGAAGGTGTGTTCGCCTTCGGTCATCCATTGTTCCCACGCCGTTCGCAGTCGTGCTTTAAATGCCCTGTTGACACCAATATCGAGCGGTTGGAGTTCTTTGGTTAAATATTGCCTTAAGTTTAAATTCTGCGTTATACGCGTGTCGCTTAGTAGGAGCCATTTTGTGGTCTTTACAGATGTAAACACACAAATGAAATGAAACGTAATACCCGCGCGCTTCTTCTTACGGGGGAGGGTGCTTACTTTGGTGGTTGCTTACAGTAGAAGAAGAAGCGCTTCCTCTTCTATGGGGGCGGGTGCTTACCTTGGCGGTTGCTTGCCATAGAAGAAGAAGCGCTTCCTCTTCTACGGGGAAAAAAGATGGCGGCTGTTTACCGTAGTTGCGAGACCGAAACTTTATGAAAATAAATATTTATATTAATCCATATACCGTATTTTCCGCACTATAAGGCGCACCGGATTATTAGCCGCACCTTCTATGAATTACATATTTCATAATTTTGTCCACCAATAAGCCGCCCCGGACTAAAAGCCGCGCCTACGCTGCGCTAAAGTGAATGTCAAAAAAACGCTGCGCTAAAGTGAATGTCAAAAAAACAGTCAGATAGTTCAGTCAAACTTTAATAATATATTGAAAACCAGCGTTCTAACAACTCTGTCCCAAAATGTACAAATGTGCAATCACAAACATAGTAAAATTCAAAATGGTGTAGAGCAATAGCAACATACCGGTAATGTTGCTCGAACGTTAATGTCACAACACACAAAATAAACATAGCGCTCACCTTCTGAAGTTATTCTTCATTCGTAAATCCTTCGAATTCTTCGTCTTCGGTGTCCGAATTGAAAAGTTGCGCTAGCGTGGGATCCAAAATGGCCGGTTCCGTCTCGTAGAAGTCATCGGGAGTCAGTGTCGCTGTTGTTCTGTGAATCCTGCCTTCCGGAAAGCTCGGACCACAGTTGTGACCGAAATATCTGCCCAAGCATTTACGATCCACTGGCAGATGTTGGCGTATGTCGTCCGAGGCTGTCTGCCCGTCTTAGTGAAGGTGTGTTCGCCTTCGGAGCTGTGTGAAAAAAGCCACCCGGCCTCTTCGCGTAAACTTCCCTTAACCACTCGCTCATCTTTTCTTCATCCATCCATCCCTTCGAGTTAGCTTTTATGATGACGCCGGCTGGAAAGGTCTCTTTTGGCAAGGTCTTCCTTTTGAATATCACCATGAGTGGAAGTTAGCATGGCAAGCTAGAACCACAGTGAAGGATGACTTCTCATTCCCTGTGGAGCGAATATTCACCGTACGTGCTCCCGTTCCACAGTGCGGTTCAGTTGCTGTGAAATACGGTAGTAATCCGTGTGCGGATGGAGAGATTGCGTCTTTTTATGACCCGGATCGTTTAGTAGGAGCCATTTTGTGGTCTTTACAGATGTAAACAGGAAATGAAACGTACGGTGATATCCGCGCGTTTTTTCTTCTTCTTCCGGGGGCGGGTGAAGCGCTTCCTGTTCTATGGGGGCGGGTGCTTTCCTTGGCGGTTGCTTGCGTAGAAGAAGAAGCGCTTCCTGTTCTACCGGGAAAAAAGATGGCGGCTGTTTACCGAAGTTGCGAGACCGAAACTTTATGAAAATGAATCGTAATAAAGCGCACCGGGTTATTAGGCGCACTGTCAGCTTTTGAGAAAAATTGTGGTTTTTAGGTGCGCCTTATAGTGCGGAAAATACGGTATAAGGCGCACCGGGTTATAAGCCGCACTGTCAGCTTTTGTGAAAATGTGTGGTTTTTAGGTGCGGCTTATAGTGCGGAAAATACGGTAAATATATGTATGATTCGTGCCTATATCGTATCGTATTGATATCGCATACCTGCCAACTACTCCGGTTTTCCCGTAATTAGTACGGTTTTCATCAACCTATTCCGGGTTACGGTTGCAGTGATAAAAAATACGGTTTTTCATTAATTAAAAACTTTTTTTTTTTTTTAAGTTTTATTCACGAAATCGCGTAACAACAATGACAATTGACACTGCTTCCCGTAACTTCCTATCGAGCCATTCCGAATGCCATGCGCGAGGCTATTTATAGCACCGCTGCCAAGCACGAGGCCATTGTTTCCAAACGAGCGAACGATCATGGAATCAGCCGGAGAAAAATCGCATACGAGTCTTAAACCGAAAAGAAAACTGCAGTCATTCCGTGAAGAATATTCAAAAGCCTATCCAGGAATAATTATCCGTTCCAAAAAGGGTGAAAACTACGCGAATTGCACCTTGTGCAGACAAGATTTTTCGATCGGACACGGAGGAATTAGCGATGTAAAAGACCACGTTGGGACAAAAAAACACAAGTCTAATGCCGTTGCTAGCGATACAAGTGGAAAACTTTCAACGTTTTTCGTCGCCCAAACAGATTCTTTGGATGTGATAAATGCCGAAGTTTTATTTACGGAGGCAATATTTGAGCAAACAAAAAGGTAATGACACCAATGTTATCTATTGGAATTGTTTAGTACTGTTATACTGTTAAAAGTGTTTATACTATTTATGCTTTCAAGTCCAAGTTGAAGAAATCTTGTTAAATGTTGACAGCATAACTACCAAAATACAGAAGTATGTCCTTTAATATTTTTGCACTGCTATTTCTGTTGAAAAGTTAAAATGATTACATTAGAGATGTGATGTGCCACTTTTCAAGTGTCTGATGGCTTAAATTAATTTTCATGAATTTTTCATATTTTGAATTCTTTTGAAAGGCTTACAAAAAAACTACATTTGAATTGTAATTCCATGCTATTGACAGGACTATTAATTTTAATGAAGTTAGCTTACCATGTTTACAGTATGATAATTGTGATAGAAATGTGAATTTTAGGCACAGAATATTTTTTACAATTGAACAAGGCAGTAGATTATACAAGCTTGGACAGAAAGTTAATAATGACACCAATTTTTTTTTTAATGGAATTGTTTAGTACTGTTTTACCAATTGTTTACTGTAAAAAGTGTTTATACTTTCAATTAACAAATTGAAGTCTTGTGAAAGGTTGACAGGATAACTGGCATTAACTGTCAAAATAATTTCAAACTATTGAAGTTAGCTTACAGAATAAACATGTCAATCAACCCATATGATTTTTGCTGTAATATTTTTGTTTTGAAAAGTCACTGTGACTGATAGAAAAGTGATGGTTTTAGCAACATTTTAACCTGTCTGAATGCTAATAATCATTTTGCGTCGGGGGGCGAAGGAACCCCCCACCAGGACTTTGTCCTGGACCTACCGGGGCCCGCGGCCCTCGGACCCTGGCTACTAGGTTTTTCTGATTTCAAAAGTTGGCAGGTATGATATCGGTATCGGCCAATACTCAAGGCTACAATATCGGTATCGTATCAGAAGTGAAAAAGTTGTATCGGGACATCCCTAATATTTACATTGTTTCTTATAGAGAATTTGCTTTACTCTACAAACGTCTTGATTTACAAACCCTGTTCGAGAACCAATTAGTTCTTAAAGTGAAGTTCCACTGTAATTAAAAACACACATGTGGAACAAACACTTGATGGGAAGAAGCTTTTTCTCGCTGTTTGGTATGGTCCCAATCAGGGAAGCCAGTGGCGCCACGTGACCTTATTACAGACAAAAAAACAACACACTTGCTGAAACTTAAAGCTAACTTATAGCCCCCCCCCCAAACAACACAATACGTCCACAGTTGTGACAATTGCTATTCTTAACTTTTTTAATCTCTATTGTTCGTTCCCAGAGAGAAGCGGAGGCAGCCATTGTGGAGAAAGTCGTAGCCGAGGACCATGCAGCCAAGACACCCGCCCGGAGAAGTATGACCACATTAGCTTGTCTTTTACAATCAATCAATCAATGTTTACTTATATAGCCCTAAATCTCAAGTGTCTCAATGGGCTGCACAAGCCACAACGACATCCTCGGCTCAGATTTTAAGGTGTTCTGAAAAGACATGTTGGCATACTGCTTTCTATAGAAAAAGTAAGGATTTCATTACACATTTTTTTTCTTGTTGCTAACCCAAAGTTAAAAAGAAAAAGGATGCAGCTAAAGACAAGGAAAACAGCCCAAGGATTTCGAGGAAGGTAATGGTTTTAATTTATGCACACTCCAAACGTCAAAGTCGTCACTGTGCAGTGTGTGTGTGTGTGTGTAACCCCTTCACGTCAATGCAGGGGAAAACTACAAGGAAACCGCCAACTACGTCAAAACGAGCAAAGGCTGTGTCCATCTGCCAGCAGAACGGCGCCATTAAAAGGTAGGGCACCTCAACATTTTAATTTTTTCTGCTTTTTAAAAAATGTTTTCACTTCTATGGCAAAGTGCGACCACACAGACACCCCCCAGGAGAATATTTCAGGGGATTTAGGTGCCACTTTTGGAGGAACGAGACCCTGTTTTGCTCATTCCACAGATGCACAATCCTTTCAAGTTATACCTTGTTGAAAGGGTGACTAATCAGTAGGGGTGTAATGGTACACAAAAATTTCGGTTCGGTACGTACCTCGGTTTAGAGGTCACGGTTCAGTTCATTTCGGTACAGTAAGAAAACAACAAAATATACATTTTTTGGTTATGTATTTACCAAATTTGTAAACAATGGCTTTCTCCTTTTTAACATTGGGAACACTATAATAATTCTGCCCACGTTAATCAACATTAAACTGCCTCAAGTTGTTGCTCAGATTAAATAAAATGACAAAACTTTTCTTCTATATATAAAAAGTGCAACATTAAACAGTTTCAAGTCAACACATCATGCTTAATTTATTACAGCATTTGGGAAGCCTGTAGTTGATTTTTATTATGTAAATGTTATATTTTTATCAACATGTGATAGCAGGGACCCTGCCATTCAAAACTGTGCTGCTCCATTACTAATGATTAATGTAACTATATCTGAAATAGGAGAGACTATTCATCCCTGAACACCATGGAGTTAATGTAGGCTTAATGATGCACTTACATTATTAAATCAACTATCAGAGACAGAAACTCTTCATTTAACATAATGTCCTTTTTTGTTGCTTCAACACAACTCAATCAACACAGAAAAAGGTAAAGTGAAATAACAGACAGACAGGGCTTTGCTCTCCGTAACACAAACACACACACACACACACACCGCAAAATGAGCTAACGTTACGCTAAAAGCGAATTAGCCTTCACCTCAAGCCAGGACTGCGAGCGAGCTGAAGCTGCCTTTTATATTTCTAGAAGGTCAACGGGCTCATAGTGATGTTACTAGTAGTTGACTGGGAGGTGTTTATTATAATTTGGGGAGAGTCCGCTGCCTGATGCTTACCTGCTAAACGCTAAGCACTGACTACGTGCGCTCTGAATACGCTCTGCTGATTGGCTGTTACCGCTCTGTTTGTAACCAATCAGATGGTTGTGTGGGTGGGACAATGCTGGGTGCTGTGTAGAGTACTGACAGAGACAGGCAGAAGGAAGCGGAGCAGCTTGTTAAGACTTTAGCTTAGGCGACTTTATATGTTCGTGTGGAAACGCGTTCGGTACACCTCCGAACCGAACCCCCTCGTACCGAAACGGTTCAATACAAGTACACGTACCATTACACCCCTACTAATCAGGCTTTTCAACAAAATATATATAATTGACATCAGTTGGTAATTTGTTAATAATCTCACACATAAATTGCTCCTGAGTATAAGTCGCACCCCCGGCCAAACTATGAAAAAAACCTGTGACTTTATAGTCCGGAAAATACGGTACTCCGGAGCGACGTATGTGTGAAATTATTAACACATTACCGTAAAATATCAAATAATATTATTTATCTAATTCACGGAAGAGACGAAGCAAATGTCAGCAATCGTCACACACACACGTCAACAACCAATAGAGATTATGCGAGGGCGGGTCATGGCACAAGTGCATTGTGGGTCATGATGGCGGTGTATTGTGGAAAAAAAAGATGCTACATGCAACTACGTCCATACCTAGGAAAGTGGATCATTTCAACATTGGCGGTAACTTATAAAAACTGAGAAGGACTGAACTAAAATGGCACCGAAAAGGAAATCATATACTGCAGATTACAAGCCGGACGTAGTGAAATATGCAGCAGAGAACGGCAGCAGAAAGAAAGGACATACCAGAGGCGACACCGGGGAGGAAGATTTCATGGGATTTAGCGATCGGGTGTGACAGATTGTTTGGTAAATGTGTTATAGTTATTCGAATGACTCTTGCCATGATGTGTTGCGTTAACATACCAGGTACGTTCTGAGTTGGTTATTTGTGCGTCATATAACGTACACTTATTCAGCCTGTTGTTCACTATTCTTTATTTATTTTAAATTGCCTTTCAAATGTCTATTCTTGGTGTTGGATTTTATCAAATACATTGCCCCAAAAAATGCAACTTATGCTCCGTATACCGTATTTTCCGCACCATAAGGCGCCCTGGGTTATAAGCCGCGCCTTCAATGAACGGCATATTTCAAAACTTTGTCCACCTATAAGCCGCCCCGTGTTATAAGCCGCATCTAACTGCGCTAAAGGGAATGTCAAAAAAACAGTCAGATAGGTCAGTCAAACTTTAATAATATATTAAAAACCAGCGTTCTAACAACTCTGTTCACTCCCAAAATGTACGGTAATGTGCAATCAATAAGCATCAATAACTTAATGTTGCTCGAACGTTAATGTCACAACACACAAAATAAACATAACGCTCACTTTCTGAAGTTATTCTTCATTCATAAATCCCTCGAATTCTTCTCCTTCGGTGTCCGAATTAAAAAGTTGGGCGAATACGGGATCCAAAATGGCCGGCTCCGTCTCGTCGCAGTTCTGTGAATCCTGCCTTCCGGAAAGCTCGGACCACAGTTGTGACCGAAATATCCGCCCAGGCATTTACGATCCACTGGCAGATGTTGGCGTATGTCGTCCGGCGCTGTCTCCCTGTCTTAGTGAAGGTGTGTTCGCCTTCGGTCATCCATTGTTCCCACGCCATTCGCAGTCGTGCTTTAAATGCCCTGTTGACACCAATATCGAGCGGTTGGAGTTCTTTGGTTAAATATTGCCTTAAGTTTAAATTCTGCGTTGTACGCGTGTCGCTTAGTAGGAGCCATTTTGTGGTCTTTACAGATGTAAACACACAAATGAAATGAAACGCAATATCCGGGGGTTTCTTCTTCTATGGGGGCGGGTGGTTGCTTACAGTAGAAGAAGAAGCGCTTCCTCTTCTATGGGGGCGGGTGCTTACCTTGGCGGTTGCTTACCATAGAAGAAGAAGCGCTTCCTCTTCTACGGGGAAAACAGATGGCGGCTGTTTACCGTAGTTGCGAGACCGAAACTTTATGAAAATAAATATTTATATTAATCCATATATAAGGCGCACCGGGTTATAAGCCGCACTGTCAGCTTTTGTGAAAATTTGTGGTTTTTAGGTGCGGCTTATAGTGCGGAAAATACGGTATATGTTTTTTTCCTTCTTTATTGTGCATTTTCGGCCGGTGTGACGTATACTCCGGAGCGACTTATAGTCCGAAAAATGCGGTAGTCAAGTTGTGGTTGCTCACAGCTTAGCATACATAGCCCTACATTGTTTTTTTGCATTTTTAATGTATAAAATGAGTCAGACTGGAAAAAGTTTGGACACCCCTGCTATACATTATTCAGTTGGGGTGTTTTTTCATTGGAACTCTAAAACAAAATGGCGTGTGCTTTTAGATCATCAACGCTGGCCTTGGTCACCCCCGCTAGGACCCCGTTTGATGCATCGCTACTGATGGGCTCAACTCCCCTTATCACGCCACGCTTTGACCCAAGGTAATCTCCACAGCCCCACTCTTGAGATACCAGTTTAGATCTGTTAGTTAAGCTTCTAGTTGCATTGAATGGTCTCTTTAAATATATCGGGTCACTCGTATTTCGTGCTTTCTTCCCATCAGGCTGCCTATGACCTCCACTGTGAGAATCCCTCGCCACAAGGAGAGAATCTACAGCATTTCAGTCAACGGCTCGCCGATCGCGGCAACCAGCCAGGAAGTTGTCATAAACGTCCCGCGCGGCAACGGAGAGGTAAGTGCTCCCTCTATTGTTGTTTTAAAAAATATACAGTGCCCTCCAAAAGTATTGGAACAGTGAGTCCAATTTGTTTATTTTTGTTGTAGACTGAAAACATTTGGGTTTGACATCAAAAGATGAAAATGGGACAAGAGATCCACATTTCAGCTTTTATTTCCAGGTATTTACATCTGGATCTGATACACAACTGAGAAGATAGCACATTTTGTTTGAAACTACCCATTTTTCATCAGAGCAAAAGTATTGGAACATGTGACTGACAGGTGTGTTTTGTTGCCCAGGTGTCTCCCAATTGCATTGATTATTCAAACAATAAATAGCACTGAATGTCTGAGCTCAGTTTCAGATTGGGTAGGATAGGTTTCGCCTGTGCAGACTGCATTTAGAGGTGGAACCAACATGAAAAAGAGAGAGCTGTCTATGGGTGAAAAAGAAGCAATTGTGAATCTGAGAGAAGATGGACAATCAATCAGAGCCATTGCACAAACATTGGCCATAGCCAGTACAACCATTTGGAATGTCCTGAAGAAGAAAGAAACCACTGGTGTACTAAGCAACAGACGTCGAACAGTTAGACCAAGGCAAACATCAGCACTTGATGACAGAAACATTGTGAGAGCTATAAAGAAAGACCCTAAAACAACCGTTAGTGACATCAGCAACAACCTCCGGAGGGCAGGAGTGAAGGTATCACAATCTAATGTTGGCAGAAAACTTCATGAACAGAGGTTCAGAGGCTACACCAGAAGATGCAAACCACTCATTAGCAAGAAGAATAGGAAGGCCAGGCTGGAATTTGCCAAAAGGTACAGAGATGAGCCTCAAAAAATCTGGGAAAAAGTTTTATGGACTGATGAGACAAAGATGAACTTCTTCCAAAGTGATGGAAAGGCGAAAGTTTGGAGAAAGAAAGGATCTGCTCATGATCCCAAACATACAAGCTCATCTGTGAAACACGGCGGAGGTAATGTCATGGCTTGGGCTTGCATGGCTTCTTCTGGGACGGGCTCTTTCATCTTCATTGATGATGTAACACATGATGGCAGCAGCAAAATGAACTCAGAAGTCTACAGAAACATTTTGTCTGCTACTTTAAAGAAAGATGCAACCAAACTGATTGGGCGATCCTTTGTCATGAAGCAAGATAACGACCCAAAACACACTGCCAAAACAACAAAGGAGTTTATCAGGGGCAAGAAGTGGAAGGTTTTAGACTGGCCAAGTCAGTCTTCAGACTTAAACCCAATAGAGCATGCATTTTACCTGCTGAAGAAGAGACTGAAGGGAGTAACCCCCCAAAACAAACAACTGAAAGAGGCTGTGGCGAAAGCCTGGAAAAGCATCACAAAAGAAGAATGCAACAGTTTGGTGATGTCAATGCTCACAGGCTTGATGCACTTATTGAAAGAAAAGGATTTGCAACTAAATATTAAGTCTAATTCACTTTAATCTATTTTAAGTTGATATGTTCCAATACCATACCTGCCAACTACTCCGGTTTTCCCGTAATTAGTACGGTTTTCATCAACCTATTCCGGGTTACGGTTGCAGTGATAAAAAGTACGGTTTTTCATTACTTAAAAATATATTTTTTTTAAAAAGTTTTATTCACGAAATCGCGTCACAACAATGACAATCGACACTGCTTCCCGTAACTTCCTATCGAGCCATTCCGAATGCCATGCGCGAGGCTATTTATAGCACCGCTGCCAAGCACGAGGCACCAGTTGTATGGCGTCACATTAGTGCCAAAAATCCAAGCGCATAAAAACTGTAATCGCGCGCTGATTCTCCACTTCGTGCGCGCGCGCGACACCATTTTGCGCGCGCGTGTTGCCTTTTAGCGCGCGCGCGGTGCCTTTCTGCGCGCTCTCTGTGTACTCCTGGCATCTCTCCTCGCGCTGTCATGTTTCTTTTTGGCACTTTGGGGGCGGTTATGCTTGGAGGGCCTCTTCTTTCTGATTGGTCAGGCGAAAAACGCTGAAAAATGCTCAGAGCCAATCAGAAGTATAGCAGGGCGGGTCATCGTCAATATGTATCAAGATTTACGGAGGAAGAAGTGGATAAAAAAAATGTCGCGCGCTGATGAAGGTTATTTCATACCACATAAACACAATACAGGGTAATACAAAATGTGACCCAAAGAAATAAACAAACACCATAATCACATCTTTCAGCCAGAACTGGTCCACCAGCAATAACATCCAACCATAACATTATTTTATATTTTCTCTTCTTCTTGAACATTTGTTTTCTAATTTATGGAATTTCTTTTGATTCAGCCATAAAATTAATGAAATAATCTTTGAATTTTGTTTTTAAAATGTTAAAAATAGCTTTTAATAATCAATCAATCAATCAATCAATCAATCAATCTTTATTTATATAGCCCTAAATCACAAGTGTCTCAAAGGGCTGCACAAGCCACAACGACATCCTCGGTACAAAGCCCACATACGGGCAAGGAAAAACTCACCCCAGTGGGACGTCGATGTGAATGACTATGAGAAACCTTGGATAGGACCGCATATGTGGGTAACCCCCCCCCTCTAGGGGAGACCGAAAGCAATGGATGTCGAGTGGGTCTGACATAATATTGTGAGAGTCCAGTCCATAGTGGATCCAACATAATAGTAAGAGTCCAGTCCATAGTGGGGCCAGCAGGACACCATCCCGAGTGGAGACGGGTCAGCAGCGTAGAGATGTTCCCAGCCGATGCACAGGCGAGCGGTCCACACCGGGTCCCGACTCTGGACAGCCAGCACTTCATCCATGGCCACCGGACCTGTGCCCCCCCCCCCTCAAGGAAAAGGGGAGCAGAGGAGAAAAGAAAAGAAACGGCAGATCAACTGGTCTAACAGGGGGGCTATTTAAAGGCTAGAGTATACAAATGAGTTTTAAGATGGGACTTAAATGCTTCTACTGAGGTAGCATCTCTAATTGTTACCGGGAGGGCATTCCATAGTACTGGAGCCCGAATAGAAAACGCTCTATAGCCCGCAGACTTTTTTTGGGCTCTGGGAATCACTAATAAGCCGGAGTTCTTTGAACGCAGATTTCTTGCCGGGACATATGGTACAATGCAATCGACAAGATAGGACGGAGCTAGACCGTGTAGTATTTTATACGTAAGTAGTAAAACCTTAAAGTCACTTCTTAAGTGCACAGGAAGCCAGTGCAGGTGAGCCAGTATAGGCGTAATATGATCAAACTTTCTTGTTCTTGTCAAAAGTCTAGCAGCCGCATTTTGTACCAACTGTAATTTTTTAATGCTAGACATAGGGAGACCCGAAAATAATACGTTACAGTAGTCGAGACGAGACGTAACGAACGCATGAATAATGATCTCAGCGTCGCTAGTGGATAAAATAGAACGAATTTTAGCGATATTACGGAGATGAAAGAAGGCCGTTTTAGTAACACTCTTAATGTGTGATTCAAAGGAGAGAGTTGGGTGGAAGATAATACCCAGATTCTTTACTGATTCGCCTTGTGTAATTGTTTGGTTGTCAAATGTTAAGGTGGTATTATCAAATAAATGTCGGTGTTTAGCAGGACCGATAATCAGCATTTCCGTTTTCTTGGCGTTGAGTTGCAAGAAGTTAGCGGACATCCATTGTTTAATTTCATTAAGACACGCCTCCAGCTGACTACAATCCGGCGTGTTGGTCAGCTTTAGGGGCATGTAGAGTTGGGTGTCATCAGCATAACAATGAAAGCTAACACCGTATTTGCGTATGATGTCGCCTAGCGGCAGCATGTAAATACTAAAGTATTATAATGTATTCTGAAACAGTTTAAAATAATCAGAGAACTGACTAACACTGACCCTACACAACTATGTGGCACAATTAAGTCTTTTTTTTTTTTTAAAGCGAAAGAGGTAATTTCAACAGCATCCTATGTCATATCTACATGTAATAAGATTTGTAACAAGGCAAACCGTTTGTAAATTGGTCGAAAATCGAGCAAGTTACGGTAATTTAAGTACCGGTAGTACATGTACCATTGACATCAATGTAATGATTGAGGCAAGATGTCTGAAGTAAGATGGCTACAACGTTGCTACACTGGAGAATGATTGGTCATATGAAAAATGCTCACAGCCAATCAGAAAGAAGGGGCCGTCTAAGCATACCCGCCCCCAAAGTGCCAAAAAGAAACATGACAGCGCGAGGAGAGATGCCAGGAGTACACAGAGAGCGCGCAGAAAGGCGTCGCACACGCGCAGAAAGACACCACGCGCGCGCGCGCACGAAGTGGAGAATCAGCGCGCGATAACAGTTTTTATGCGCTCGGATTTTTGGCACTAATGTGACGCCATACAGTTGCCATTGTTTCCAAACAAGCGAACGATCATGGAATCAGCCGGAGAAAAATCGCAAACGAGTCTTAAACCGAAAAGAAAACTGCAGTCATTCCGTGAAGAATATTCAAAAGCCTATCCGGGAATAATTATCCGTTCCAAAAAGGGTGAAAACTACGCGAATTGCACCTTGTGCAGACAAGATTTTTCGATCGGACACGGAGGAATTAGCGATGTAAAAGACCACGTTGGGACAAAAAAACACAAGTCTAATGCCGTTGCTAGCGATACAAGTGGAAAACTTTCAACGTTTTTCGTCGCCCAAACAGTGATGGTTTTAGCAACATTTTAACCTGTCTGAATGCTAATAATCATTTTGCGTCGGCCCCCCTGAACCCCCCAACAGGACTTTGTCCTGGACCTACCGGGGCCTGCGGCCCCTGGACCCTGGCTACTAGGTTTTTCTGATTTCAAAAGTTGGCAGGTATGCAATACTATTGCTCACCTAAAAATGTTGTGTTCCATTACAAATAATTGTATCTTCTAAGTTGTGTATCAGATCCAGATGTAAATACCTGGAAATAAAAGCTGAAATATTGATCTCTTGTCTCATATTCATCTTTTGATGTCAAACCCAAATGTTTTTAATCTACAACAAAAATAAAGGAATTGCCCTCACTGTTCCAATACTTTTGGAGGGCACTGTACATATTCAGTTATTCACAGTCATGTGGTGTTTCAGATGATGCCGCTGCTGGCGAGTCAGATGGACTCGCTGGACCTTTCCTCGCTGGATGAAACCGCCATCAAGAGCATTCGTCATTTAGTGGTACAGTTTATGCCCTAACACAGGCCTGGGCAATTATTTTGATTCGGGGGCCACATTTAGAGAGAAAAAATGTGTCTGGGGGCCGGTATATCTATTTTTAGGAACACAAATACAAAACCTCACAATAATGCCTGATTGTATGCTAAAAACGTTATGACAGACCGCCTTAAAAAACGTAATGGAATTTTACATCAGCACCTCCAAGTCCGAGTCCATGGTTCTGGCCCGGAAAAGGGTGGAGTGCCATCTCCGGGTTGGGGAGGAGACCCTGCCCCAAGTGGAGGAGTTCAAGTACCTCGGAGTCTTGTTTACGAGTGAGGGAAGAGTGGATCGCGAGATCGACAGGCGGATTGGTGCGGCGTCTTCAGTAATGCGGACGCTGTATCGATCCGTTGTGGTGAAGAAGGAGCTGAGCCGGAAGGCAAAGCTCTCAATTTACCGGTCGATCCATGTTCCCATCCTCACCTATGGTCATGAGCTTTGGGTTATGACCGAAAGGACAAGATCACGGGTACAAGCGGCCGAAATGAGTTTCCTCCGCCGGGTGGCGGGGCTCTCCCTTAGAGATAGGGTGAGAAGCTCTGTCATCCGGGGGTTAGCTCAAAGTAAAGCCGCTGCTCCTCCACATGGAGAGGAGCCAGATGAGGTGGTTCGGGCATCTGGTCAGGATGCCACTCGATCGCCTCCCTCGGGAGGTGTTTAGGGCACTTCCGACCGGTAGGAGGCCACGGGGAAGACCCAGGACACGTTGGGAAGACTATGTCTCCCGGCTGGCCTGGGAACGCCTCGGGATCCCCCAAAGAGCTGGACGAAGTGGCTGGGGAGAGGGAAGTCTGGGCTTCCCTGCTTAGGCTGCTGCCCCTGCGACCCGACCTCGGATAAGCGGAAGAAGATGGATGGAATTTTACATTTTTCTATGAAGGATAAAACACTGAATATTGGCAACATATGAACGTCACACCCCCTTTCGATCAACACATTGTACAATCAAGTGAAACGCAACAAAAATGCAATAAACAATGAAATATGAACGCGAAGGGTGAAAAATAAACCCACCTACAATCTGATACATCACTAAGCTTTAGAACTTTGTTGTGAAAATCTCCTTCCGCGCCTGTGGAAACGCTTCCAGCCCACCCTGCTTGGTGCCTCGTCTGAGCTGCTGTGACGTAGATTACCATAGTAACTAATTAGATGACCATAGTAACTAATTAGATTACCATAGTAACTGATATATCATGCAAAAGCGCAGATTCCAACCATTGAAATACTTTGTATAGTTGAAGACTTAGAAAACATGACTGCACATCATAATGGCAGCTACACTTTCCATCTTAAAGATCTAAAAAATTATTTGGGAATGTCCGGCGGGCCATAGGGCAGCACGGTGGAAGAGGGGTTAGTGCATCTGCCTCACAATACGAAGGTCCTGAGTAGTCTTGGGTTCAATCCCGGGCTCGGGATCTTTCTGTGTGGAGTTTGCATGTTCTCCCCGTGACTGCGTGGGTTCCCTCCGGGTACTCCGGCTTCCTCCCACCTCCAAAGACATGCACCTGGCGATAAGTTGATTGGCAACACTAAATTGGCCCTAGTGTGTGACTGTGAGTGTGAATGTTGTCTGTCTATCTTTGTTGGCCCTGCGATGAGGTGGCGACTTGTCCAGGGTGTACCCCGCCTTCCGCCCGATTGTAGCTGAGATAGGCTCCAGCGACCCCGAAGGGAATAAGCGGTAGAAAATGGATGGATGGATGGATGTCCGGCGGGCCAGATTGAAAAGCTTAACGGGCCGCATGTGGCCCCCGGGCCTTAATTTGCCCAGGTCTGCCCTAACACTTGAGAGTATCAGCTTTGCAAAGAAGGAGCATGGTTATTTTTGTTTTATTTGAAGTACAGGAAGAAGTAAACGTGAGTTTCATCCTAATTGACCCCTTCCGCTCTTTTCCCCACAGACTCGAGTAACATCACTGAGTCAAGCATTCAACTGACCAAGATCGCTCCTTGATTTGAGTACCTTTTTTTTATTTTTATCTTTTTTTTTTGAAAATGTTGTCAAAATAAGGACTTTTAACTTTTCTTTAAACCTCACCCATAGAGCCACTCTGCTTCAGATTTTGTGTTCTGCCTTGGATTTTAAGCTTCAATATCTTAAACTGTTTGTTTTTCTGCTGCTTCTGGATGTTGGTCGTATGTACTCTCTTACTTATGTACATAAAAAAGATCAAAGATTCAACTAAAAAGTGTGTTTATTAATAAAACTTCTCTCCATGCAAGAAGGTATCAGCTGTTCTGCAGAATGAAGGCCACTAGATGGCAGCATTTAGACGTGGCTGACTAAATGCTTTCTTTACAGGGCAGTTGCTGTCCAATGGTTTTGCATCTTTAAATTTTTGAAGAGAATAACAATACTACTGTTGGCATGCTTCGGTCTGTACAGTCTTTCTTTAAAAATAAGTCCACTCTTGCTGATGTTCAGAAGTTATCTTGTCCTTTCATGACTTTGTTTGCACAGAGGGATGTCGGTGAATGGTGTGACATGGCTGTTGGCACGAAGTGGCAGCCCGTCCTGCCGCTGGCACAGGAAGCTGCACTCTGACTTACAGGTGCACATTACACTGCCAATTAGAAGCTCGTTACGCCTTAAAGAGCCGGGTGGGTCAGACCGAGGCCTCACCTTGGGCCTCCGTAGGTGAGCCTACTATAACTCTTTCATCTAAATTCTAATGCGTCATATGCTACTAAAAGACACGGGACTGGAACTCTGCCCCAAACCGAGACGAAGCCTGTCCCCTTCCATCTGTACCTCTATTAAGCACTTCATCATCTGCTGTCGCTCACTGTGCAAACTGCTTCAAAAAAAAAACAACTCCTCCATATTCCCACAAACGACAGATGTTGTGGTCGGCAGTGCATGCAGTTCATCTCCCTTGTTAGCAAAGCCTGCACACCTGCTCTACATACCCCAATCCATCCAGTTTTGCCTGTGAATGGGTCGGATCCTTTTTCTTATTCCCTGGGTGGGTGGAAAATTGCCATTTTGCACGGATGGCTCGGTTTGCACTCGGCACGCGGGTAGCGGTGCAGTGACAGGTGCGGTATGGATGGGGCGGATTTTGAGGTCACGGAGCAACGCCGCCACATAAATCACCCGCCGAGATGTGCAGGATGAGGCACTGCAACTTGAGATATTGGACGCCGAGACAATGCAGCAATGTGTGTAAGAAAATTAAACGTTAACATTAATACTTCCAACCATTGTTTGTGTTAGTAACCTGCTCCAAAATGGCTAATGATGACTGACTTGTACAAAAATCGAATACATTTTCCCCGTAAATAAAATAAAAGCCGTGAAGCACTATTATTACAATACAATGTATTGTTGAATTTTTTTTTCTTTTTATTTAATTTCATCAAAATATTTGCATATTTATATTTATATTTAATATAGAGTCCACTATGAACTGGACTCTCACACTATTATTATTTATGGGGCGGTTGGTAGAGTGGCCGTGCCAGCAACTTCAGGGTTCCAGGTTTGATTCCCGCTTCCGCAATCCTAGTCACTGCCATTGTGTCCTTGGGCACGACACTTTACCCACCTGTTCCCAGTGCCACCCACACTGGTTTAAATGTTACTTAGATATTGGGTTTCACTATGTAAAAGCGCTTTGAGACTAGAGAAAAGCGCTATATAAATATTCACTTCACTTCACTTATGTCAGATCCACTATGGAATGGACTCTCTCACTATTATATTAGATCCACTATGGACTGGACTCTCACACTATTATGTTAGATCCACTATGGACTGGACTCACACTATTATTAGATCCACTATGGACTGGATTCTCACACTATTATGTTGGATCCACTATGGACTGGACTCTCACTATTATATTAGATCCACTATGGACTGGACTCTCACACTATTATATTAGATCCACTATGGACTGGACTCACACTATTGTTAGATCCACTATGGACTGGAGTCCCACAATATTATGTTAAATCCACTATGGACTGGACTCTCACACTATTATGCTAGATCCACTATAGACTGGACTCTCACACTATTATGTTAGATCCACTATGGACTGGACTCTCACACTATTATGCTAGATCCACTATGGACTGGACTCTCACACTATTATGCTAGATCCACTATAGACTGGACTATCACACTATTATGCTAGATCCACTATGGACTGGACTCTCATACTATTATGTTCGATCCACTACGGACTGGACTCTCACACTGTTATGTTAAATCCACTATGGACTGGACTCTCACACTATTATGCTAGATCCACTATAGACTGGACTATCACACTATTATGCTAGATCCACTATGGACTGGACTCTCATACTATTATGTTCGATCCACTATGGACTGGACTCTCACACTATTATGTTAAATCCACTATGGACTGGACTCTCACACTATTATGCTAGATCCACTATAGACTGGACTATCACACTATTATGCTAGATCCACTATGGACTGGACTCTCACACTATTATGCTAGATCCACTATAGACTGGACTCTCACACTATTATGTTCGATCCACTATGGACTGGACTCTCACACTATTATGTTAAATCCACTATGGACTGGACTCTCACACTATTATGCTAGATCCACTATAGACTGGACTATCACACTATTATGCTAGATCCACTATGGACTGGACTCTCACACTATTATGTTAGATCCACTATGGACTGGACTCTCACACTATTATGTTAAATCCACTATGGACTGGACTCTCACACTATTATGCTAGATCCACTATAGACTGGACTATCACACTATTATGCTAGATCCACTATGGACTGGACTCTCATACTATTATGTTCGATCCACTATGGACTGGACTCTCACACTATTATGTTAAATCCACTATGGACTGGACTCTCACACTATTATGCTAGATCCACTATGGACTGGACTCTCACTATATTAGATCCACTATGGACTGGACTCTCTCACTATTATATTAGATCCACTATGGACTGGACTCTCTCATTATTATATTAGATCCACTATGGACTGGACTCTCACCCTCTTATGTTAGATCCACTATGGACTGGACTCTCACTATTATATTAGATCCACTATGGACTGGACTCTCACACTATTATGTTAGATCCACTATGGACTGGACTCACACACTATTATGTTAGATCCACTATGGACTGGACTCTCACAATATTATGTTAGATCCACTATGGACTGGACTCTCACACTATTATGTTAGATCCACTATGGACTGGACTCTCACACTATTATGTTAGATCCACTATGGACTGGACTCATACACTATTATGTTAGAGCCACTATGGACTGGACTCTCTCACTATTATATTAAATCCACTATGGACTGGACTCACACACTATTATGTTAGAGCCACTATGGACTGGACTCTCTCACTATTATATTAGATCCACTATGGACTGGACTCACACACTATGCTAGAGCCACTATGGACTGGACTCTCACACTATTATTAGATCCACTATGGACTGGACTCACACTATTATGTTAGATCCACTATGGACTGGACTCTCACACTATTATTAGATCCACTATGGACTGGATTCTCACACTATTATGTTAGATCCACTATGGACTGGACTCCCACTATTATATTAGATCCACTATGGACTGGACTCACACACTATTATGTTAGAGCCACTATGGACTGGACTCTCACACTATTATGTTAAATCCACTATGGACTGGACTCTCACTATTATTAGATCCACTATGGACTGGATTCTCACACTATTATGTTAGATCCACTATGGACTGGACTCTCACTATTTTATTAGATCCAATATGGACTGGACTCACACTATTATGCTAGATCCACTATGGACTGGACTCTCACACTATTATGTTAGATCCACTATGGACTGGACTCACACACTATTATGTTAGATCTACTGTGGACTGGACTCTCACACTATTATGTTAGATCCACTATGGACTGGACTCTCACACTATTATGTTAGATCCACTATGGACTGGACTCACACACTATTATGTTAGATCTACTGTGGACTGGACTCACACACTATTATGTTAGATCTACTGTGGACTGGACTCTCACACTATTATGTTAGATCCACTATGGACTGGACTCTCAGAATACGGACAGCTGCTGTAGTATATTTATATCTCAGACTGACTGCACGTACAGTATATGTTTAAAAATGTTACACCTGGTTGAATTTCTATACCACTCCTAAATCTGCAAGCCTAATTCCCCGCTAAAGAAAGCATCAGTTCTAATGAGCGCATCATCCAATGCACAGGTGTCCAACTCAAGGCCCCGGGGGCCACTTCTGGCCCGCCACGTTGTTTTATGTGGCCCCGCAAAAGCCTGGAAGTAAAGTGCACTATTAAAGCACTTCATCCTTTCTTACTAAATGTATTCCTTCTTTCAATTTTGACAGGAAAAATTGCATGCCATGCATATCTTTAAAACTTGAGAACAATCTGAACATTGTTGCGTTTTTGGACCAGTTGTTCCTCTCAGGGAATTCAAGTCACAAGTCGCTCCCAAGCTCTTTACGACACTTAAAGCTGAGTAGAAAAACCACCAGAGACAGAATAGGTATTTTGTAATATATTTGCAAAGCTTTGCATATATATTGAGACCAGTCCAGCATCGAACATTCAATCCCGCCGCCAAGATGGTCTCTCTTCCTCCCCCCCTGGCAGTCATGTCTCTCCAGCCAAAACACATGCTTATTATCTCTCTCTCTAAAATTCCTCACTCAAGGTTAAGCACACAGTTTTGCAGACAACCAAAAGACCACATATGAAAGAAAAACACTAGCTGTTTTGTAATCCATCCATTTTCTACCGCTTATTCCCTTTTGGGTCCCGGGGGGCGCTGGAGCCTATCTCAGCTACAATCGATATGATTATGAAATAAAAAGAAGTAACACTTAAATTCGGATATATGTAAATATCTGCCTCCGACAACATGCAAAAAGTTAAAGTACCAATGATAGTCACACACACACACACACACACACACACACACACACACACACGAGGTGTGGTGAATTTAACCTCTGCATTTGACCCATCCCCTTGTTCAGGTGAGGGGAGCAGTGAGCAGCAGCGGTGGCCACGCCCGGGAATCATTTTTGGTGATGTAACCCCCCAATTCCAACCCTTGATGCTGAGTGCCAAGCACGGAGGTAATGAGTCGCATTTTCATAGTCTTTGGTATGACTCGACCGGGGGTTTGAACTCACGGCCTACCGATCTCAGGGCGGACACTCTAACCACAAGGCCACTGAGCAGGTTAAAAATTAATATTGTATAAATACGGGGGAGTGTCCAAAAGGCATATTGTTGGATAAAACAATAATAGTAAAATTGTAAACAAACAAAAATGCAAAAATTTGTAATGTAATGGTAAAAACTCTCAACATTGAATACAACTCGCGGCGTAGCTCGGTTGGGAGAGTGGCCGTGCCAGCAACTTGAGGGTTCCAGGTTGGATTCCCGCTTCCGCCATCCTAGTCACTGCCGTTGTGTCCTTGGGCAAGACACTTTACCCACCTGCTCCCAGTGCCACCCACACTGGTTTAAATGTAACTTAGATATTGGGCTTCACTATGTAAAGTGCTTTGAGTCACTAGAGAAAAAGCGCTATATAAATATAATTCACAACTCAGGTGTGTCCAAACGTCTTCTACTAAGGGTTGCATACTGAAAAGTCAAAGTATGTAGGGGCCATTTTGATTATTGATTTTGTAAAAAAAAAAAGGACATTAAAAACATACTTTATTTAAAGACAAAACTTAGGGTCAGCTTTGTTTTTTAAGTGAAAGTAGATTATTAGTTATTACTATCAAAATGTCAGCTTTTTTTCATGACTTTGTCTTTTTGCTCTAATTTATTTTTACTGTCACGTCGTGACGTTGCTGGTTTTACGAGCAAAGGAGCATGTTCGGCAGCGCACAATCACAGAGTACTTACAAGCAGACACAGTGTGTAGACAGAAAAGGGAGAATGGACACATTTTGGCTTAAAAACCAAAGATAAAGGTGAAGTTATAACACTGAAAAGCCTTCAGGAAGAGGTGCTTTAAGACATGGCTAAAGTCCATCCGCAGTCTGCAGTGTTTTAGCTACTTCTAAATCACTAATCCTGGTCTCCATGGCGACAAATAAAGTAAGTTTCTTACAAGTATCATTATCATTGCAGGACGAGGAATAGCTAAACATGCTTCACTACACACCGTAGCTCACCTGCGTCACAATGTAAATAAACGTCATTGTTGGATCTACACCTGACATCCACTGTAATGATACCAAGTACAATAGCGTAGTTGATACTACTATGACTACGTCTATATTTTTTGGCATCACAACATCTTCTTTCTTTTAAAAAAAAATTATATTATGTTAATAAACTCGGGAAATATGTCCCTGGACACATGAGGACTTTGAATATGACCAATGTATGATCCTGTAACGACTTGGTATCGGATTGATACCCAAATTTGTGGTATCATCCAAAACTAATGCAAAGTATCAAACAACAGAAGAATAAGTGATTATTACATTTTAACAGAAGTGTAGATAGAACATGTTGAATCGGAAAGTAAGCAGGTATTAACAGTAAATGAACAAGTAGATTAATAATCCATTTTCTACCACTTGTCCTTAATAATGTTGACAAAATAATAGAATAATAAATGACACAATATGTTACTGCATATGTCAGTAGACTAATTAGGAGCCTTTGTTTGCTTACTTACTAATAAAAGACAAGTTGTCTTGTATGTTCACTATTTTATTTAAGGACAAACTTGCCATAATAAATATATGTTTAATGTACACTAAGATTTATTTGTTAAAATAAAGCCAATAATGCCATTTTTTGTGGTCCCCTTTATTTAGAAAAGTATCGAAATAATTTTGGTACCGGTACCAAAATATTAGTATCGGGACAACGCTCATATCAACATACTTTGACTTTTTATTAGGGATGTCCGATAATATTGGACTGCCTATATAATCGGCCGATAAATGCTTTAAAATGTAATATCGGAAATTATCGGTATCTGTTTCAAAATTATCAGTATTGGTTTCAAAAAGTAAAATTTATGACTTTTTCTAACGCCGCTGTGTACACGGACGTAGGGAGAAGTACAGAGCGCCAATAAACCTTAAAGGCCCAATCACATAATATCTACGACTTTTGACACACACAAGTGAATGCAAGGCATATTTGGTCAACAGCCAAGGGTGGCCGTATAAACAACTTTAACACTGTTACAAATATGCGTCACACTGTGAACCCACACCAAACAAGAATGACAAACACATTTCGGGAGAACATCTGCACCGTAACACAACATAGACACAACAGAACAAATACCCAGAACCCCTTGCAGCACTAACTCTTCCGGGACGCTACAATATAGACCCCCCCCCCCGACCTCAACCTCCTCATGCTCTCTCAGGAAGAGGATGTCCCAAATTCCAAGCTGCTGTTTTGAGGCATGTTAAAAAAAAATAATGCACTTTGTGACTTCAATAATAAATATGGCAGTGCCATGTTGGCATTTTTTTTCCATAACTTGAGTTGATTTATTTTGGAAAACCTTGTTACATTGTTTAATGCATCCAGCGGGGCATCACAACAAAAATTATGTCATGTCTGTATTATCATGTTTTGTTTTAAGTCATGTTTTGTTTAGTTTCTGTCTTTTCACTCCCTTGTCTGGTCACCATAGCAACCATTAGTTTTCACCTGTCACGTCACGCACCTGTTTCACGTTTTGAGTCACGCACCTGCTTTCACCAATCATGTCCATAGTATTTAAGTTCATTCATTTTCTGTTGTTCGGCCTGACGACCTCACACCACATTTATGCTCTGTCCATTCCTCTAAGATCCTGCTTCATGTCCCTTGTCAAAGTAAGTTTTGGTTCCATGTTTATAGTCTTTTTGTTTTTCATAGTTTGTTCTCCGCCACTGTGCGCGCTTTGGTTTGATCCTTTTTTGTAGTTCTAGTGTTTCAATAAAAAAAATGTACCTTCATTCCCGTCTCGCCCGTGCCAACTTTCCGTTGCATCCCGGAAAAGCAAACTCCCAAGATCAAGTCGTGACAAATTAGGCATAATAATGTGTTAATTCCACGACGGAATCGGAATCGGTAATTAAGAGTTGGACAATATCGAATATCGGCAAAAAAGCCATTATTGGACATCTCTACTTTTTATTATGCGGCCCTTGTTGGAAAAAGTTGCGACGCCTCTGTATTAGTAACATATTACTTAACATTTTTGTATGCTTGTCCCCCCTCATTTATGATTTCTAAAGCAAGTATGCTATCCATCAATATGTATGTAAAAAATGGAGATCCATAGGGAATCGTGTAATAACGTAATGAGGCGATTACATATTATAATTCTTATATATTCACTGTAACATGCGGCCCTCTGAGAGCAGCCAGAACTGCAATGTGGCCCTCAATGAAAACCAATTGGACACCCCTCATCCAATGTGTCGGTTGCTTGGTTTCCCCAGTAACCACTCAGGATGCTTTCCCCCAACAACGCCAATTTCTCCCTGAGCCCTTTGGTTAATTGAGCCGGCAGCCTTGGGGAACCTGCCAAATTCCCCACCAAGACGGATGAACCTGGCGGGGGCATGTTCTCCCAGAGAAATTAATTCTCCGGCGCGCCGAGGCCTCCTATAGACCCCCCCCCATCCGTCAAGCGCTGCCCCTAATCGATTTATTCACGTACTTACATCGCCGCCTGCCACTGTCTCTCACTCAATTCAACCTAGAACAACCACGGGGTCGACACCCACCTTTTGCCGGGGGAAAAAAATTGGCGCCGAAGCGAAACGGCTGACTGGTAAATAGGAGTGAGTGGCGCAACCCCCCGGACATGATGCATTGTGGACATGTGTTGGTCAGGTGACCAGCAGGGTCCTGATGGTGTTTTGATGGAGGGGAACATCTGCTGCCATAAAAACAGGACTGTCTCAGAAAATTAGAATATTGAAATATTGCAAGTCTTTTATTATTTTAATATTGCTGATTATGGCACACAGCTTAAGAAACAAGTCCATGTCAGAAAACCAACAAATTTAGCTGAACTGCACCAATTTTGTCAAGAGGAGTGGTCAAAAATTCACCCAGAAGCTTGTGGATGGCTACCAAAAGCGCCTTATTGCAGTGAAACTTGCCAAGGGACATGTAAGCAAATATTAACATTGCTGTATGTACAGGTAAAAGCCAGTAAATTAGAATATTTTGAAAAACTTGATTTATTTCAGTAATTGCATTCAAAAGGTGTAACTTGTACATTATATTTATTCATTGCACACAGACTGATGCATTCAAATGTTTATTTCATTTAATTTTGATGATTTGAAGTGGCAACAAATGAAAATCCAAAATTCCGTGTGTCACAAAATTAGAATATTACTTAAGGCTAATACAAAAAAGGGATTTTTAGAAATGTTGGCCAACTGAAAAGTATGAAAATGAAAAATATGAGCATGTACAATACTCAATACTTGGTTGGAGCTCCTTTTGCCTCAATTACTGCGTTAATGCGGCGTGGCATGGAGTCGATGAGTTTCTGGCACTGCTCAGGTGTTATGAGAGCCCAGGTTGCTCTGATAGTGGCCTTCAACTCTTCTGCGTTTTTGGGTCTGGCATTCTGCATCTTCCTTTTCACAATACCCCACAGATTTTCTATGGGGCTAAGGTCAGGGGAGTTGGCGGGCCAATTTAGAACAGAAATACCATGGTCCGTAAACCAGGCACGGGTAGATTTTGCGCTGTGTGCAGGCGCCAAGTCCTGTTGGAACTTGAAATCTCCATCTCCATAGAGCAGGTCAGCAGCAGGAAGCATGAAGTGCTCTAAAACTTGCTGGTAGACTGCTGCGTTGACCCTGGATCTCAGGAAACCGAGTGGACCGACACCAGCAGATGACATGGCACCCCAAACCATCACTGATGGTGGAAACTTTACACTAGACTTCAGGCAACGTGGATCCTGTGCCTCTCCTGTCTTCCTCCAGACTCTGGGACCTCGATTTCCAAAGGAAATGCAAAATTTGCATGGTTGGGTGATGGTTTGGGGTGCCATGTCATCTGCTGGTGTCGGTCCACTCTGTTTCCTGAGATCCAGGGTCAACGCAGCCGTCTACCAGCAAGTTTTAGAGCACTTCATGCTTCCTGCTGCTGACCTGCTCTATGGAGATGGAGATTTCAAGTTCCAACAGGACTTGGCGCCTGCACACAGCGCAAAATCTACCCGTGCCTGGTTTACGGACCATGGTATTTCTGTTCTAAATTGGCCCGCCAACTCCCCTGACCTTAGCCCCATAGAAAATCTGTGGGGTATTGTGAAAAGGAAGATGCAGAATGCCAGACCCAAAAACGCAGAAGAGTTGAAGGCCACTATCAGAGCAACCTGGGCTCTCATAACACCTGAGCAGTGCCAGAAACTCATCGACTCCATGCCACGCCGCATTAACGCAGTAATTGAGGCAAAAGGAGCTCCAACCAAGTATTGAGTATTGTACATGCTCATATTTTTCATTTTCATACTTTTCAGTTGGCCAACATTTCTAAAAATCCCTTTTTTGTATTAGCCTTAAGTAATATTCTAATTTTGTGACACACGGAATTTTGGATTTTCATTTGTTGCCACTTCAAATCATCAAAATTAAATGAAATAAACATTTGAATGCATCAGTCTGTGTGCAATGAATAAATATAATGTACAAGTTACACCTTTTGAATGCAATTACTGAAATAAATCAAGTTTTTCCAAATATTCTAATTTACTGGCTTTTACCTGTATAACAGGAATCTTTTGGGCACAATTTGATTAGATTCTTTGGGGTAACGAACAATACAATTCAGAATCCATTCTCGATTCAAAATCAATACTTTAATAACCACATTCTTCCATAAAATAGACAAAACGGCTCTGATCGTTTTTTTTATATTACTTAAAAGAAAGCTGGTTTTGTTTAGTAAAATTTTACTCAAACGTTGAATAAAGTCAAATACAAATAAGGCAAGGAGAAGTATCCCGCACTTCTCTTTTGTAAAGTAAATGTTTACTGCTACCTTGTGGCGATATGACAATACTACGCTTCATTAGTTTGGGCACTTCCGGTTTGACGATTAAAGTTCAGTTCATGAGACAATCGAGAAGTAGACAAGTTGTGTTAGCTCTTACAAGCCTTGGGAGAGATAAGTCTGTAAGTAAACTGTTTAACTTGTTTATGTAACTCAATATTAAGGTGGTAAGTGGTTAAATTTGATAGTAAGATGTTTATTGAAAAAACGATTTTTGTGCACTGTTTCAATGAGGACTTAAAATGGCTGCCAGTCGAATATTTCCACCATCGAAATAGTTTCAACACTAAGCAGTATTTGTTTGATGATAGTACTGTATATTTGTGTGAAGCTAATATTTACATATTGTGTATTACATTTCAGTATGTTCATTGAATCACATAGCTTATACATTTGTCATTGTGTGTACACTGCAAAAAGTCAGTGTTCAAAAACAAGAGAAAAAAATACAAAAATGAGGATGATTTTATTTGAACCATTGGCGTTGTTAGGCCTATTTTAGGGGGGCTCAAGCCCCTATATATATATATATATATTATATATTTTTTTTTTTTTTACAAATACATGCCGACATATTCATTATAAAGTGGCCCGAATATGAGTTTAAATAAATAATAATATAACCTGTCATTATTCACTCAGTTTCCCCTCACTTCATAGCGTAAGGTAGAGAGCCCCTTTAGTGTGTCGGTATCCAATCCATTCCACTTGTTCATACAGAAAATGCCCACATCACTCAAAATCCAGTCCGCATTTTCTCCACGACCTTGCTTGCGGTCCTGCAGGTGTACGAAGCACATTAGCACACAGCACTGCAAAACAAGAATGTGAACGAATGCAAAATGGACATAAGAAACTTTTTCAAGAAAGTAAGTATTCATCACTGCTTGTAGTAAATGTATTAGCTCCACTTTACACCAGGTCTGTGTTTGACAGAAAGTTGACATTCCCGCTCTAAAACAATGCTGCTACTTAGTTAGCTAGTTAGCCTGAAAGGCATCATTAAGGTCCTGATTATTTATGTTGATGGACATAAGAAACTTTTTATATTGCTTAAAAGAAAGCTGGTTTTGTTTAGTAAAATTTTACTCAAACGTTGAATAAAGTCAAATACAAATAAGAAACTTTTTCAAGAAAGTAAGTATTCATCACTGCTTGTAGAAAAAATGTATTAGCTCCACTTTACACCAGGTCTGTGTTTGACAAAAAGTTGACATTCCCGCTCTAAAACAATGCTGCTACTTAGTTAGCTAGTTAGCCTGAAATGCATCATCAAGGTCCTGATTATTTATTTTATTTCAGCTGTGTTTCTCACTTTACACATGGAGGAGAACAGGAGCTGAGCTCATTCACATATGACTATCATCAGTAGATAATAATAATAATCATCATGCAAGTAATTGTTTCTTGTTGATGCTGTAAACAAAATGTCACTGTGCAAACCCATGTTTGTTGTTGTACTGAACACAGATTGAAAATAAACCGACTGAAATAATAATAATAACAATAAATCATTTCTAAGTCTTTGTTAGCCGTTTGTGAAGCTTTGTGCTCGTGCCTTACGTTCGCTCGCATTCTGTGCATCTCCTGGGGGCTAAGCCCCCCCTGTCCTTAAAAGCTAGTGACGCCCCTGATTTGAACTAAGCAAAATTATCTGCAAATAGAACAAGAAAATTTGGCTTGTCAAGACTTTCCAAAACAAGTACAATTAGCTAACTTCAATGAACCCAAAAATACCTTAAAATAAGTATATTCTCACGAATAACAAATGAACTTTTTTTGGTAGAAAAAAAAGAGACCTTTTTGCTCAATATGTTGAAAAATATTCTTAAATGAAGTAAATGCTAGTGCCATTATCTTGACATAATGATATGCGCTCGGCATCATGATTTTTTTTTTCATGCTTGAAATAAGAAATGATTACTTTAAAAAAATAGTTTTATACTTGTGAGTGTTGATGACACAGCTTTGCATCAGTTGATATTCTAGTTTCAAGCATGTTTTACTCAATATAGGTCATCAAATCTCAGCAACAAGCTGTAATATCTTACTGAGATCATTTAGGACCAAAACAAGTAAAACACTCTAACGTAAAATCTGCTTAGTGAGAAGAATTATCTTATCAGACAGAAAAACAAGCAAATATCACCCTTATTTCCGATATTTAATCTTACTTAGATATTAGTTTTTGCAGTGTAGAGATGTCCGGACTGCCGATATTATCGGCCGATAAATGCTTTAAAATGTAATATCGGAAATTATCGGTATCGGTTTCAAAAAGTAAAATTCATGACTTTTCAAAACGCCGCTGTGTACACGGACGTAGGGAGAAGTACAGAGCACCAAGAAACCTTAAAGGCACTGCCTTTGCGTGCCGGCCCAATCACATAATATGTACGGCTTTTCACACACACACACACACACAAGTGAGGGTGGCCGTATAAACAACTTTAACACTGTTACAAATATGCGCCACACTGTGAACCCACACCAAACAAGAATGACAAACACATTTCGGGAGAACGTCCGCACCGTAACACAACATAAACACAACAGAACAAATACCCAGAACCCCTTGCAGCACTAACTCTTTCCGGGACGCTACAATATACACCCCGCCCACCTCAACCTCCTCATGCTCTCTCAGGGAGAGCATGCCCTAAATTCTAAGCTGCTGTTTTGAGGCATGTTAAAAAATATAATGCACTTTGTGACTTCAATAATAAATATGGCAGTGCCATGTTGGCATTTTTTTTCCATAACTTGAGTTGATTTATTTTGGGAAAACATTTTGTTACATCCAGCGGGGCATCACAACAAAATTAGGCATAATAATGTGTTAATTCCACGACTGTATATATCGGTATCGGTTGATATCGGAATCGGTAATTAAGAGTTGGACAATATCGGAATATCGGCAAAAAATCCATTATCGGTCATCTCTAATTGTGTGTATTTCAGTTTTATAAAATAAAAGTCCAGTGCAAGACAAAAGTAAAGATAGGAAAAAGACAAAGCAAGATGAACAACAATAAAGAGCCTAAATGGATTCATCTGCTTTGGAACTTTATTAGACGTCTTGGATTGTTTGTTAGCTGTCTGCCTAGCTGTATAACCTCAACACATATAGTGAGGGCAGAACATCAACTATATGATCTGCCTGAGTGGCTGGACAGGACAGATTACAAAAAAAGTATATAGTTTTTAATTGCGATTCATTCAAAAATAGATTTTTTTTGATACCTCTAACAAATAACCTAAAAAATGTGGAAAAATAGTTAAGGGCGGTATAGCTCGGTCCTTGGGCAAGACACTTTACCCACCTGCTCCCAGTGCCACCCACACTGGTTTAAATGTAACTTAGATATTGGGTTTCACTATGTAAAGCGCTTCGAATCACTCGAGAAAAAGCGCTATATAAATATAATTCACTTTCTGGGCACACTTTAAAGGGGAACATTATCACAATTTCAGAATTGTTAAAACCATTAAAAATCAGTTCCCAGTGGCTTATTATATTTTTCGAAGTTTTTTTCAAAATTTTACCCATCACGCAATATCCCTAAAAAAAAGCTTCAGAGTGCCTGATTTTAACCATCGTTATAAACACCCGTCCATTTTCCTGTGACGTCACATAGTGATGCCAACACAAACAAACATGGCGGAAAGAACAGCAAGCTATAGCGACATTAGCTCGGATTCAGACTCGGATTTCAGCGGCTTAAGCGATTCAACAGATTACGCATGTATTGAAACGGATGGTTGTAGTGTGGAGGCAGGTAGCGAAAACGAAATTGAAGAAGAAACTGAAGCTATTGAGCCATATCGGTTTGAACCGTATGCAAGCGAAAACGACACGACAGCCAGCGACACGGGAGAAAGCGAGGACGAATTCGGCGATCGCCTTCTAACCAACGATTGGTATGTGTTTGTTTGGCATTAAAGGAAACTAACAACTATGAACTAGGTTTACAGCATATGAAATACATTTGGCAACAACATGAACTTTGAGAGTGCAGACAGCCCAATTTTCATCAATTAATATATTCTGTAGACATACCCTCATCCGCGCTCTTTTCCTGAAAGCTGATCTGTCCAGTTTTGAAGTTGATGTCAGCAGGCCAGGGAAGCTAGGGTCGATATTCTTCTCTTGATCATCTTCGGTGGCATAAGGGACGGTGTGAGCCAAGACATCCAGGGGGTTTAGCTCGCTCGTCTGCGGGAACAAACTGCCACCATTGCTTGCCGTGCTACCGAGGTCCTTTGTCCCTGAATTGCTCACACACTCCGGCAGATTCAATGGGGGTCTGGCGGCAGATTTCTTTGACTTTATCGTTGGAAATGCATCTGCTTTGAGTGTCGCAGGATATCCACACATTCTTGCCATCTCTGTCGTAGCATAGCTTTCGTCGGTAAAGTGTGCGGAACAAACGTCCAATTTCTTGCCACTTTGGCATCTTTGGGCCACTGGTGCAACTTGAATCCGTCCCTGTTCGTGTTGTTACACCCTCCGACAACACACCGACGAGGCATGATGTCTCCAAGGTACGGAAAACAGTCGAAAAAATGGAAAATAACAGAGCTGATTTGACTCGGTGTTTGAGAAAATGGCGGATTGCTTCCCGATGTGACGCCACGTTGTGACGTCATCGCTCCGAGAGCGAATATTAGAAAGGCGTTTGATTCGCCAAAATTCACCCATTTAGAGTTCGGAAATCGGTTAAAAAAATATATGGTCTTTTTTCTGCAACATCAAGGTATATATTGACGCTTACATAGGTCTGGTGATAATGTTCCCCTTTAAAGTCACTTACTGTGCTCTGTGTATCGTGGATGTAACAATTGTGTAGAGGTCTTTTATTCATAACGTCTACTTGAGCATCTATAGCCGTGAAGACAGCTACGGTCATCGTCATCGGCGGTCACTCGAACGAGTATGACGATCCTCCTGGTAGGGGTGTATCCCTTTATGGAGGATGCCTGTGTGTGACTTAGTTTAACGTGGGGAGACTGGTGCACAGACAGTCACCACACGATCCTTGACAGAATCGGGTTCAGGGTCCAGTGGCATGGAGTCCAAGACGACTGGGGACCCTTTTCTGCTGCAGCCTTCTTCCGCCATCGCAGCCGTTGTGGTAGTTCTTAAATCTACAGTCTTCCGCCGTTGATGTCTTCACCGTATCCCTGGCGAGGGGGCAGTCAGGTACTAGGCCTTTGCCAAGGGCCACCTGGGGTAACAGTAGTAAAGAGGTTAACCTCCTAGTGCCCAAAGACCCCATAGAGGAGCCTCCACTGCCGGATGCACTTTAACGTCATGCCCAGGACACTTCAGTCATCAACAATAATATCATCTGAGAAATGGAATGGTGAAATGGTGTTTTTGTGCTGAGATGCGAGAATACAGACCGGAAGTGGAATTGTATATATTGGTGTTTTTGTGCTGAGATGCGAGAATACAGACGGGAAATGGAATTTTATATATTGGTGTTTTTGTGCTGAGATGCGAGAATACAGACCGGGTGTGGAATTGTATATATTGGTGTTTTATGCTGAGATGCGAGAATACAAACCGGAAGTGGAATTGTATATATCGGTGTTTTGTGCTGAGATACGAGAATACAGACCGGAAGTGGAATTGTATATATTGGTGTTTTTGTGCTGAGATGCGAGAATACAGACCGGAAGTGTAATTGTATATATTGGTGTTTTTGTGCTGAGATGCGAGAATACAGACGGGAAATGGAATTTTATATATTGGTGTTTTTGTGCTGAGATGCGAGAATACAGACCGGATGTGGAATTGTATATATTGGTGTTTTATGCTGAGATGCGAGAATACAAACCGGAAGTGGAATTGTATATATCGGTGTTTTGTGCTGAGATACGAGAATACAGACCGGAAGTGGAATTGTATATATTGGTGTTTTTGTGCTGAGATGCGAGAATACAGACCGGAAGTGGAATTGTATATATCGGTGTTTTTGTGCTGAGATGCGAGAATACAGACCTGAAGTGGAATTGTATATATTGGTGTTTTGTGCTGAGATACGAGAATACAGACCGGAAGTGGAATTGTATATATTGGTGTTTTTGTGCTGAGATGCGGGAATACAGACCGGAAGTGGAATTGTATATATTGGTGTTTTATGTGCTGAGATACGAGAATACAGACGGGAAGTGGAATTTTATATATTGGTGTTTTTGTGCTGAGATGCGAGAATACAGACCGGATGTGGAATTGTATATATTGGTGTTTTATGCTGAGATGCGAGAATACAAACCGGAAGTGGAATTGTATATATCGGTGTTTTGTGCTGAGATACGAGAATACAGACCGGAAGTGGAATTGTATATATTGGTGTTTTTGTGCTGAGATGCGAGAATACAGACCGGAAGTGTAATTGTATATATTGGTGTTTTTGTGCTGAGATGCGAGAATACAGACGGGAAATGGAATTTTATATATTGGTGTTTTTGTGCTGAGATGCGAGAATACAGACCGGATGTGGAATTGTATATATTGGTGTTTTATGCTGAGATGCGAGAATACAAACCGGAAGTGGAATTGTATATATCGGTGTTTTGTGCTGAGATACGAGAATACAGACCGGAAGTGGAATTGTATATATTGGTGTTTTTGTGCTGAGATGCGAGAATACAGACCGGAAGTGGAATTGTATATATCGGTGTTTTTGTGCTGAGATGCGAGAATACAGACCTGAAGTGGAATTGTATATATTGGTGTTTTGTGCTGAGATACGAGAATACAGACCGGAAGTGGAATTGTTTAAATTGGTGTTTTGTGCTGAGATACGAGAATACAGACCGGAAGTGGAATTGTATATATTGGTGTTTTTGTGCTGAGATGCGGGAATACAGACCGGAAGTGGAATTGTATATATTGGTGTTTTATGTGCTGAGATACGAGAATACAGACGGGAAGTGGAATTTTATATATTGGTGTTTTTGTGCTGAGATGCGAGAATACAGACCGGATGTGGAATTGTATATATTGGTGTTTTATGCTGAGATGCGAGAATACAAACCGGAAGTGGAATTGTATATATTGGTGTTTTTGTGCTGAGATACAAGAATACAGACCTGAAGTGGAATTGTATATATTGGTGTTTTATGTGCTGAGATACGAGAATACAGACGGGAAATGGAATTTTATATATTGGTGTTTTTGTGCTGAGATGCGAGAATACAGACCGGATGTGGAATTGTATATATTGGTGTTTTATGCTGAGATGCGAGAATACAAACCGGAAGTGGAATTGTATATATTGGTGTTTTTGTGCTGAGATGCGAGAATACAGACCGGATGTGGAATTGTATATATTGGTGTTTTATGCTGAGATGCGGGAATACAGACCGGAAGTGGAATTTTATATATTGGTGTTTTTGTGCTGAGATGCGAGAATACAGACCGGATGTGGAATTGTATATATTGGTGTTTTATGCTGAGATGCAAGAATACAGACCGGAAGTGGAATTGTATATAGTATATTGGTGTTTTTGTGCTGAGATACGAGAATACAGACCGGAAGTGGAATTGTATATATTGGTGTTTTTGTGCTGAGATGCGAGAATACAGACCGGATGTGGAATTGTATATATTGGTGTTTTATGCTGAGATGCGAGAATACAAACCGGAAGTGGAATTGTATATATTGGTGTTTTTGTGCTGAGATACGAGAATACAGACCGGAAGTGGAATTGTATATATTGGTGTTTTATGTGCTGAGATACGAGAATACAGACGGGAAATGGAATTTTATATATTGGTGTTTTTGTGCTGAGATGCGAGAATACAGACCGGAAGTGGAATTGTATATATTGGTGTTTTTGTGCTGAGATACGAGAATACAGACCGGAAGTGGAATTGTATATATTGGTGTTTTTGTGCTGAGATGCGAGAATACAGACCGGAAGTGGAATTGTTTAAATTGGTGTTTTATGCTGAGATACGAGAATACAGACTGGAAGTGGAATTGTATATATTGGTGTTTTTGTGCTGAGATACGAGAATACAGACCGGAAGTGGAATTGTATATATTGGTGTTTTATGTGCTGAGATACGAGAATACAGACCGGAAGTGGAATTGTATATATTGGTGTTTTTGTGCTGAGATGCGAGAATACAGACCGGAAGTGGAATTGTTTAAATTGGTGTTTTATGCTGAGATACGAGAATACAGACCGGAAGTGGAATTGTATATATTGGTGTTTTATGTGCTGAGATACGAGAATACAGACCGGAAGTGGAATTGTATATATTGGTGTTTTTGTGCTGAGATGCGAGAATACAGACCGGAAGTGGAATTGTATATATTGGTGTTTTTGTGCTGAGATGCGAGAATACAGACCGGAAGTGGAATTGTATATATTGGTGTTTTTGTGCTGAGATGCGAGAATACAGACCGGAAGTGGAATTGTATAAAATGGTGTTTTATGCTGAGATGCGAGAATACAGACGGGAAGTGGAATTGTATATATTGGTGTTTTTGTGCTGAGATGCGAGAATACAGACCGGAAGTGGAATTGTATATATTGGTGTTTTATGCTGAGATGCGAGAATACAGACCGGAAGTGGAATTGTATATATTGGTGTTTTATGCTGAGATGCGAGAATACAGACCGGAAGTGGAATTGTATATATTGGTGTTTTATGTGCTGAGATACGAGAATACAGACCGGAAGTGGAATTGTATATATTGGTGTTTTTGTTCTGAGATACGAGAATACAGACCGGAAGTGGAATTGTATATATTGGTGTTTTATGCTGAGATGCGAGAATACAGACCGGAAGTGGAATTGTTTAAATTGGTGTTTTATGCTGAGATACGAGAATACAGACCGGAAGTGGAATTGTATATATTGGTGTTTTTGTGCTGAGATACGAGAATACAGACCGGAAGTGGAATTGTATATATTGGTGTTTTATGCTGAGATACGAGAATACAGACCGGAAGTGGAATTGTATAAATTGGTGTTTTATGTGCTGAGATACGAGAATACAGACCAGAAGTGGAATTGTATATATTGGTGTTTTGTGCTGAGATACAAGAATACAGACCGGAAGTGGAATTGTATATATTGGTGTTTTTGTGCTGAGATACGAGAATACAGACCGGAAGTGGAATTGTATATATTGGTGTTTTATGCTGAGATGCGAGAATACAGACTGGAAGTACCGTGACTTGATTAACGTGGACCCCGACTTAAACAAGTTGAAAAACTTATTGGGGTGTTACCATTTAGTGGTCAATTGTAGGGAATATGTACTGTACTGTGCAATCTACTAATAAAAGTCTCAATCAATCAACAAGTTCTACCGACGCCTAAAGGTTGCTCCTTTCTCCTCCTCCTCCTCATACTGGACCTCTTCTCATTTCTTATGTGATGTAAATTCCAGGAAGAGGCGACAGAGCAGGAATGAAATAAAGTGAATTCTCACCTCATTAATTATCTCCATTACAGGACAGAGGAGGAGGAGAGGCCATAAAATGAGTAGCAAGTAGCAACGGCCGGGATTGCCTTTGAGAAATAATTAAAGCCTCTTTGCAAAAAAAAAGCCTCCGGGGAAAATCCCCATCTTCTATATGGTCTCACAATTGATGTTTGCTTTACCAGCTCCCTCTGTATCAGGCGGACCTCCGATAAACTATATCGCCCTATTTGTGAGAGTAATGCAGCCCTGTGCGGCCCTCAATTAGGTATAAATGACACAGCAAATTGGAAAATTAGGAGGGGAGGGATGGATAATTTGCTCCGAAACAGGCTAAAACCAATTCATTAGGACAGCGGGAAGGAGACAAAAGGGTTCCAGTCTGTCCTTGAACAAAACACTCCCTCTTTTCAACTTCACAAGTAACTTGTGTTATCCAGCTTCCGGTCATTTTATCGCCTTTGACACGACACGCTCGGATATCAGCCACTAAACCCAACTAAAGGACTGCTTGCAATATTCTACCTCGTTCTATGTGGTCCACCACAATATTCAATGTGCCCCCCCCCCCTAATTATTTTATGTGGTGCGCCACATCAATTTATGTTTGTTTACCACAATATTCAATGTGGTCCACCTTATCATATTATGTGGCCTGCCACATCATTTTATGTGGTCCACTACAATATTAAATGTGGCCCCCCACATAATTTTATGTGGTCCACACAATATTAAATGTGGCCCCCCACATAATTTTATGTGGTCCACACAATATTCAATGTGGCCCCCCACATAATTTTATGTGGTCCACACAATATTCAATGTGGCCCCCCACATAATTCTATGTGGTCCACTACGATATTAAACGTGGGCCCCCACATCATTTTATGTGGTCCACACAATATTCAATGTGGCCCCCCACATAATTTTATGTAGTCCACTACGATATTAAACGTGGGCCCCCACATCATTTTATGTGGTCCACACAATATTCAATGTGGCACCCCACATAATTTTATGTGGTCCACCACAATATTCAATGCGGTCTACCATATCATTTTATGTGGTCTTTTATGTGGTCCGCCACATCATTTTATGTGTTCTGCCACATCATTTTATGTGGTCCACCACGATATTAAATGTGGCCCCCCACATAATTTTACGTGGCCCGCTACAATATTCAATGTGGTCTACCATATAATTTTATGTGGCCTGCCACATCATTATATGTGGTGCCCCACATCATTTTTTGTGGTCCACCACAATATTGAATGTGGCCACCCCACATAATTTTATGTGGTCCACAATAATATTCAATGCAGTCTAACATATCATTTTATGTGGCCTGCCACATAATTTTATGTGGTCCACACAATATTCAATGTGGCCCCCCACATAATTTTATGTGGTCCACCACAATATTAAATTTGGCCCCCCACATAATTTTACGTGGTCCACACAATATTAAATGTGGCCACCCACATAATTTTATGTGGTCCACACAATATTCAATGCGGTCTACCATATCATTTTATGTGGCCTGCCAAATAATTGTATGTGGTCCGCCACATCATTATATGTGGTGCCCCGCATCATTTTTTGTGGTCCACCACAATATTGAATGTGGCCCCCCCACATCATTTTATGTGGTCCACCATAATATTCAATGCAGTCTAACATATCATTTTATGTGGCCTGCCACATCATTTTATGTGGTCCACACAATATTCAATGTGGCCCCCCACATAATTGTATGTGGTCCACACAATATTCAATTTGGCCCCCCACATAATTTTATGTGGTCCACTACGATATTATATGTGGCCCCCCACATAATTTTATGTGGTCCACACAATATTCAATGTGGCCCCCCACATAATTTTATGTAGTCCACTACGATATTAAATGTGGCCCCCCACATCATTTTATGTGGTCCACACAATATTCAATGTGGCACCCCACATAATTTTATGTGGTCCACCACAATATTCAATGCGGTCTACCATATCATTTTATGTGGTCCGCCACATCATTTTATGTGTTCTGCCACATAATTTTATGTGGTCCACCACGATATTAAATGTGGCCCCCCACATAATTTTAGGTGGCCCACTACAATATTCAATGTGGTCTACCATATAATTTTATGTGGCCTGCCAAATAATTTTATGTGGTCCCCCACATCATTTTATGTGGTCCACCACAATATTGAATGTGGCCCCCCCCACATAATTTTATGTGGTCCACCATAATATTCAATGCAGTCTAACATATCATTTTATGTGGCCTGCCACATAATTTTATGTGGTCCACACAATATTCAATGTGGACCCCCACATAATTTTATGTGGTCCACACAATATTCAATGTGGCCCCCCACATAATTTTATGTGGTCCACCACAATATTAAATTTGGCCCCCCACATAATTTTACGTGGTCCACCACAATATTAAATGTGGCCACCCACATAATTTTATGTGGTCCACACAATATTCAATGTGGCCCCCCACATAATTTTATGTGGTCCACTACGATATTAAATGTGGCCCCCCACATAATTTTATGTGGTCCACACAATATTCAATGTGGCCCCCCACATAATTTTATGTGGTCCACCACAATATTAAATTTGGCCCCCCACATAATTTTACGTGGTCCACCACAATATTAAATGTGGCCCCCCACATAATTTTACGTGGCCCACTACAATATTCAATGTGGTCTACCATATAATTTTATTTGGCCTGCCAAATAATTTTATGTGGTCCGCCACATCATTATATGTGGTCCCCCACATCATTTTATGTGGTCCACCACAATATTGAATTTGGCCCCCCCACATAATTTTATGTGGTCCACCATAATATTCAATGCAGTCTAACATATCATTTTATGTGGCCTGCCACATAATTTTATGTGGTCCACACAATATTCAATGTGGACCCCCACATAATTTTATGTGGTCCACTACGATATTAAATGTGGCCCCCCCACATAATTTTATGTGGTCCACACAATATTCAATGTGGCCCCCCACATAATTTTATGTGGTCCACCACAATATTAAATTTGGCCCCATTTGGCCCCCCACATAATTTTACGTGGTCCACCACAATATTAAATGTGGCCACCCACATAATTTTATGTGGTCCACTGCAATATTCAATGTGGTCTACCATATAATTTTATGTGGTCTTTTATGTGGTCCGCCACATCATTTTATGTGTTCTGCCACTTCATTTTATGTGGTCCACCACAATATTGAACGTGGCTCCCCACATAATTTTATGTGGTCCGCCACAATATTCAATTTGGTCCACCATATCATTTTATGTGGCCTGCCACATAATTTTATGTGGTCCACCACGATATTAAATGTGGCCCCCCACATAATTTTATGTGATCCACCACAATATTCAATGTGGTCTACCATATCATTTTACGTGGCCTGCCACATCATTTTATGTGGTCCGCCACAACATTTTAAGTGGTCCGCCACGTCATTTTATGCGGTCCGCCACGTCATTTTATGCGGTCCACCACATCATTTTATGTGGTCCGCCACAATATTCAATGTGGTCCTTCATATCATTTATGTGGCCTGCTACGTCATTTTAAGCGGCCCCTGCACTTCAATTTATGTGGTTCGCCACAATATTTAAGGTGGCTCACCACATAATTTTTTGTGGTTCACCACAATATTCAAAGTGGCCTTCACATAATTGTATGTGGTCCACCACAATGTTAAATGTGGCCACCCACATAATTTCATGTGGTCCACCACAATATTCAATGTAGTCTACCATATCATTTATGTGGCCTGTCACGTCATTTTATGTGGTCCGCCACGTCATTTTATGTGGTCCGCCACAACATTTTATGTGGTCCGCCACATCATTTTATGCTGTCCACCACAATATTCAATGTGGTCCTTCATATCATTTATGTGGCCTGCTACGTCATTTTAAGCGGCCCCCCCACTTCAATTTATGTGGTCCGCCACAATATTTAAAATGGCTCACCACATAATTTTTTGTGGTTCACCACAATATTCAAAGTGGCCCTCACATAATTGTATGTGGTCCACCACAATGTTAAATGTGGCCACCCAAATAATTATATGTGGTCCACCACAATATTCAATGTAGTCTACCATATCATTTATGTGGCCTGTCACGTCATTTTATGTGGTCCGCCACAACATTTTATGTGGTCCACCACATCATTTTATGCTGTCCACCACAATATTCAATGTGGTCCTTCATATCATTTATGTGGCCTGCTACGTCATTTTAAGTGGCCCCCGCACTTCAATTTATGTGGTCCGCCACAATATTTAAGGTGGCTCACCACATAATTTTTTGTGGCTCACCACATAATTTTTTGTGGTTCACCACAATATTCAAAGTGGCCCTCACATAATTTTATGTGGTCCACCACAATGTTAAACGTGGCCACCCACATAATTTTATGTGGTCCACCACAATATTCAATGTAGTCTACCATATCATTTATGTGGCCTGTCACGTCATTTTATGTGGTCCGCCACAACATTTTATGTGGTCCACCACATCATTTTATGCTGTCCACCACAATATTCAATGTGGTCCTTCATATCATTTATGTGGCCTGCTACGTCATTTTAAGTGGCCCCCGCACTTCAATTTATGTGGTCCGCCACAATATTTAAGGTGGCTCACCACATAATTTTTTGTGGCTCACCACATAATTTTTTGTGGTTCACCACAATATTCAAAGTGGCCCTCACATAATTTTATGTGGTCCACCACAATGTTAAATGTGGCCACCCACATAATTTTATGTGGTCCACCACAATATTCAATGTAGTCTACCATATCATTTATGTGGCCTGTCACGTCATTTTATATGGTCCGCCACAACATTTTATGTGGTCCGCCACATCATTTTATGCTGTCCACCACAATATTCAATGTGGTCCTTCATATCATTTATGTGGCCTGCTACGTCATTTTAAGCGGCCCCCGCACTTCAATTTATGTGGTCCACCACAATATTAAATGTGGCCACCCACATTATTTTATGTGGTCCACCACAATATTCAATGTAGTCTACCATATCATTTATGTGGCCTGTCACGTCATTTTATATGGTCCGCCACATCATTTCATGCGGTCCACCACAATATTCAATGTGGTCCGCCACATCATTTTATGTGGTCCGCGACAATATTCAATGTGGTCCACCATATCATTTTATGTGGCCTGCTACGTCATTTTAAGTGGTCCCCCCACTTCAATTTATGTGGTCTGCCACAATATTTAAAGTGGCCCACCACATACATTTTTGTGGTTCACCATAACATTCAAAGTGGCCCTCACATCATTTTATGTGATCCGCCACATAATTTTATGCGGTCCACCACGTCATTTTATGTGGTCCACCACAATATTAAATGTGGCTCCCCACATCATTTTATGTGGTCCACCGTATCATTTTACGTGGCCCCCCACTTCAATTTATGTGGTCCGACGCTATATTTAATGTGGCCCACCACATACATTTTGTGGTTCAC